>NC_090409.1:40294615-40336648 GCF_036365525.1 Heterodontus francisci
TTTATACAAGGCTATGGGGAGAGAGCGGGGCAGTGGGATTAGTTTGGGGATTGATACAGGGCTCTGGGGAGAGAGCGGGGCAGTGGGATTAGTTTGGGGATTAATACAGGGCTATGGAGAGAGAGTGGGGCAGTGGGATTAGTTTGGGGATTGATACAGGGCTATGGGGAGAGAGCGGGGCAGTGGGATTAGTTTGAGATTGATACAGGGCTATGGGGAGAGAGCGGGGCAGTGGGATTAGTTTGAGATTGATACAGGGCTATGGGGAGAGAGCGGGACAGTGGGATTAGTTTGGGGATTAATACAGGGCTATGGAGAGAGAGCGGGGCAGTGGGATTAGTTTGGGGATTGATGCAGGGCTATGGGGAGAGAGCAGGGCAGTGGGATTAGTTTGAGATTGATACAGGGTTATGGGGAGAGAGTGGGGCAGTGGGATTAGTTTGATGATTTATACAAGGCTATGGGGAGAGAGCGGGGCAGTGGGATTAGTTTGGGATTGATATAGGTCTATAGGGAGAGAGCAGGGCACTGGGATTAATTTGGGGATTGATACAGGGCTATGGGGCGAGAGCGGGGCAGTGGGATTAGTTTGGGATTGATACAGGGTTATGGGGAGAGAGCGGGGCAGTGGGATTAGTTTGATAATTTATACAGGGCTATGGGGAGAGAGCGGGGCAGTGGGATTAGTTTGGGATTGATACAGGGTTATGGGGAGAGAGCGGGGCAGTGGGATTAGTTTGGGGATTGATACAGGGTTATGGGGAGAGAGCGGGGCAGTGGGATTAGTTTGGGGATTGATACAGGGCTATGGGGAGAGAGTGGGGCAGTGGGATTAGTTTGGGGATTGTTACAGGGCTATGGGGAGAGAGCGGGGTAGTGGGATTAGTTTGGGGATTGATACAGGGCTATGGGGAGAGAGCGGGGCAGTGGGATTTGTTTGGGGATTGATACAGGGCGATGGGGAGAGAGCGGGGCAGTGGGATTAGTTTGGGGATTGATACAGGGCTATGGGGAGAGAGCAGGGCAGTGGGATTAGTTTGGGGATTGATACAGGGCTATGGGGAGAGAGCGGGGTAGTGGGATTAGTTTGGGGATTGATACAGGGCTATGGGGAGAGAGCGGGGCAGTGGGATTAGTTTGGGATTGATACAGGGTTATGGGGAGAGAGCGGGGCAGTGGGATTAGTTTGGGGATTGATACAGGGCTATGGGGAGAGAGCGGGGTAGTGGGATTAGTTTGGGATTGATACAGGGCTATGGGGAGAGAGCGGGGTAGTGGGATTAGTTTGGGGATTGATACAGGGCTATGGGGAGAGAGCGGGGTAGTGGGATTTGTTTGGGGATTGATACAGGGCGATGGGGAGAGAGCGGGGCAGTGGGATTAGTTTGGGGATTGATACAGGGCTATGGGGAGAGAGCAGGGCAGTGGGATTAGTTTGGGGATTGATACAGGGCTATGGGGAGAGAGCGGGGTAGTGGAATTAGTTTGGGGATTGATACAGGGCTATGGGGAGAGAGCGGGGCAGTGGGATTAGTTTGAGATTGATACAGGGCTATGGGGAGAGAGCGGGGCAGTGGGATTAGTTTGGGGATTGATACAGAGCTGTGGGGAGAGAGCGGGGCAGTGGGATTAGTTTGGGGATTGATACGGGGCTATGGGGAGAGAGCGGGGCAGTGGGATTAGTTTGGGGATTGATACAGGGCTATGGGGAGAGAGCGGGGCAGTGGGATTAGTTTGGGGATTTATACAGGGCTATGGGGAGAGAGCAGGGCAGTGGGATTAGTTTGGGGATTGATACAGGGCTATGGGGAGAGAGTGGGGCAGTGGGATTAGTTTGGGGATTGATACGGGGCTATGGGGAGAGAGCGGGGCAGTGGGATTAGTTTGGGATTGATACAGGGCTATGGGGAGAGAGTGGGGCAGTGGGATTAGTTTGGGGATTGATACAGGGCTATGGGGAGAGAGTGGGGCAGTGGGATTAGTTTGGGGATTGATACAGGGCTATGGGGAGAGAGCGGGGCAGTGGGATTAGTTTGGGGATTGATACAGGGCGATGGGGAGAGAGCGGGGTAGTGGGATTAGTTTGGGATTGATACAGGGCTATGGGGAGAGAGCGGGGCAGTGGGATTAGTTTGGGGATTGATACGGGGCTATGGGGAGAGAGCGGGGCAGTGGGATTAGTTTGGGGATTGATACAGGGCTATGGGGAGAGAGTGGGGCAGTGGGATTAATTTGGGGATTGATACAGCGCTATGGGGAGAGAGCGGAGCAGTGGGATTAGTTTGGGGATTGATACAGGGCTATGGGGAGAGCGGGGCAGTGGGATTAGTTTGGGGATTGATACAGGGCTATGGGGAAAGAGCGGGGCAGTGGGATTAGTTTGGGGATTGATACAGGGCTATGGGGAGAGAGCAGGGCAGTGGAATTAGTTTTGGGATTGATACAGGGCTATGGGGAGAGAGCGGGGCAGTGGGATTAGTTTGGGGATTGTTGGCTATGGGGAGAGAGCGGGGCAGTGGGATTAGTTTGGGGATTGATACAGGGCGATGGGGAGAGAGCGGGGTAGTGGGATTAGTTTGGGATTGATACAGGGCTATGGGGAGAGAGCGGGGCAGTGGGATTAGTTTGGGGATTGATACAGGGCTATGGGGAGAGAGCGGGGCAGTGGGATTAGTTTGGGGATTGATACAGGGCTATGGGGAGAGAGCGGGGCAGTGGGATTAGTTTGGGGATTGATACAGGGCTATGGGGAGAGAGCGGGGCAGTGGGATTAGTTTGGGATTGATACAGGGCTATGGGGAGAGAGCGGAGCAGTGGGATTAGTTTGGGGATTGATACAGGGCTATGGGGAGAGCGGGGCAGTGGGATTAGTTTGGGGATTGATACAGGGCTATGGGGAGAGAGCGGGGCAGTGGGATTAGTTTGGGGATTGATACAGGGCTATGGGGAGAGAGCAGGGCAGTGGAATTAGTTTTGGGATTGATACAGGGCTATGGGGAGAGAGCGGGGCAGTGGGATTAGTTTGGGGATTGTTGGCTATGGGGAGAGAGCGGGGCTTTGGGATTAGTTTGGGGATTGATACAGGGCTATGGGGAGAGAGCGGGGCAGTGGGATTAGTTTGGGGATTGATACAGGACTTTAGGGAGAGAGCGGGGGCAGTGGGATTAGTTTGGGGATTGATACAGGGCTATGGGGAGAGAGCGGGGCAGTGGGATTAGTTTGGGGATTGATACAGAGCTGTGGGGAGAGAGCGGGGCAGTGGGATTAGTTTGAGTCGTGCAATGAATGCCAATCGGGACACTCTGAGCAGTGACTGCTAAACGTACCATTATCGGGGGTCAAGTTTCAGGAATAACAAAATTGGCCCATTGCCCATTGCTTTCAATGATCATAAACTCTTCCCAGGCCCTCCTTCAGCAACAAACACTGTCGGAACACCTCAAAAAGCAGCCAGAGTCAAAATCAATTATGTCACCGGGCCGCAGTTCACTGACTAGGTGACGAGGGCTCCTACAGCCAAGAGGTCCTCAAAGACAATGGACAACTCTCAAAGCTTAAAATCAAAAGTCTCCTGCTCAAAACTTGGGAGAGGGTTAAAGACCTGTGAGTCACATGACCAAACACAGCCAGCGGATGGCCCCAGGATGTGGGTGTCACTGGTAAGGCCTGTATTTATTGTCCATCCCGAGACGCCCCTTGTGAAGGTGGTGCTGGGTCTTCTTGAACCGTTTCAGTCCCGTGTGGTGAAGGTGCTCCCGCGGTGACGTTAGGGAGGGAGATCCAGGATTTTGACCCAGTGACTCCTGGGGAGTGTTTGATGGGGACAGTGCAGAGGGAGCTTTACTCTGTATCTAACCCCCCGTACTGTACCTGTCCTGGGGAGTGTTTGATGGGGACAGTGTAGAGGGAGCTTTACTCTGTATCTAACCCCCGTGCTGTACCTGTCCTGGGATTGTTCTGTGCAGACACTGGTTGCAGTACCTGACAAAATGCTTCCATTCCCCAGATGCAATGCCATATATTATTTTTGTTATTGGATGTTAATGGTTCAGAGAAATGTAAGCAGAGTGCTGTCTAGGATGAAAACAACACTGGGAAACCGTTTAGGCAGCAGAAGTCCTTTTCAATTATTAATTTGAATATGAACGTCTATTGGAATGAAAACTGCTGCATTTAGAGAGAGAGACAGAAAGCAAAGAGGCTCGAGCTGTCTCGTTTCAATAAGAGCTTATGCCTCTGTGAAGAATTAGCCAAATTGTTTGGTGAGTTTCAAAGCTTCACAGGGCTTGGAATATCAATAACAGAAAGAACGCTTGAGGTTCCCGGAATCTGCATCCCGCCCTTTCCACTGGATATTCTGCCAGCTGGCAGTGCCTCTCATCTCCCATTTCCCGCAGTTGTTATTACCAAGCCAGTCGAAGTGCACTGTTAATTCAGTCCCACCTCTCCACAGGTCACGGCATATATTTAAATTTTCCCACTCATCGATACGGTCAGTTTTAGACTCTATTTTTCCCAGAATAAAACGCACCAAGCAGGTTTCTTCAATAAACAACAAAATTATCGGTTTATTATTAAGCAAGTCTTAACCAGTAATGAAGCAAAGCATTAACACACAGATTGAAATATTAAAGTTCCCTTTGTACCTTCGCCCCTCGCATTTGCACACACACATGCCTACACCAGTTAACCAGAAAAAGAAAAGGAGTTTTTGCTTAGAGCACTGTTACAATTATTAATTGTACTTACGCTGAATATTCGCTCATACTTGAAGTTAAATAAAAGCATGGTCATAGGTCCTTCATTTTAGTTTGGTGTCCCTGTATAGACGACTGTCACTGGGATCTTTCTAGAATAGTTCTTTCCAGGCGATGCTAAAGATCAGTTTGGGTAGGCTTTCCAAGAAAGGTTTCAGAGAGGCCTGACGGCAGAAATGCGGCAACAAGGGGTTTCAGTTCCCCAAAATTCCGATATGCGGGGGTTCTTCAAATACAGTTGGAAATAGGAGACTGACACATTGAGTATGCAGGCCTTCTTTTCAAGAAAGGGAGGGATGAGCTGGGTTTTCTTTTCAGACAAAAACCACCGGCTTTTGTCACAATTCAAAATGAAACTAAAAACATTCCCGCAGTCAAGCCTCCTGACCTCTGTAAATCTTGACCTGTCACTTCTTCGTATACATCTCCCCAGTTAGAAACAACCCCTGCTGGGTGATTATCCACAGACAGGTGCCTTCCAGTAAGGGCTTGTTTACAAGACAAGTCCAGGAACCTTCTGGTGACTTTTTTTGAAAAAAAACACAACGTTCAGCAATCCTTCAAGATTCAGACGAATCAATGTCCATAATTCAACTATCAAACATATTAAGAAAAAAATAAAAGCACTCTCGTAACACAGTATTGACTGGAGGCCAGTCTCTCTGCTTCAATCTGCTCCCCTTTAAATAACCTCCATGCCTTCGCTCTCCAGGTCCCGTAGCAAATCTGGGTAATATCGCCAATTCCAACCTCGGCAATGCCTCCTGCTTGTCGAGGGTCCCGAATGCTGGCACGAGCGGTTCCACAACGTGATAAATCTTCCATCATTCTGCTTCCATAGCATCTCCCTCCCTCTCGCTCTCTCTCGCTCTTGCTCTATCTCCCTTTCCATGTTTTCTCTTGACGGATAATCATTGACTGTATGTCACCGTCGCAAACCCGACGTTACTGCCTCAGCTGTGGATCAGTGCGAGTACCCACTCCAGAGACTGGAGCCCTACAATCTGAAGGAGGTGCCATCGATCGGGTCAGCTGTTAAACCAAGGGCCCATCTTACCTCCGTGATGGACGTGAGATCCCCAGTCTACTAGGAGTTCTCCCCAACATCCTGGGACAAATGTTTATCCCTCATCCAACAATTAAAGAACTGATTGTCCCAGTCCTCACTGCATTGCAGTTGGTGGGAGCTTGCTGTGCGCAAATTGGGTGCTGCGTTTCCCCAATTACAACACTTCAAAAGTCCTTCCTTCCTCAGAGTAAAGCTCCCTCTACGCTGTCCCCATCAAACATCAGACTAAGTCTGATAATTATTCCTGTGACGCACCCTGGGATGTTTTACTTTTTTTTATTCATTCATGGGATGTGGGCGTCGCTGGCCAGGCCAGCATTTATTGCCCATCCCTAATTGCCCTTGAGAAGGTGGCGGTGAGCTGCCTTCTTGAACCGCTGCAGTCCATGTGGGGTAGGTACACCCACAGTGCTGTTAGGAAGGGAGTTCCAGGATTTTGACCCAGCGACAGTGAAGGAACGGCCGATATAGTTCCAAGTCAGGATGGTGTGTGACTTGGAGGGGAACTTGCAGATGGTGGTGTTCCCATGTATCTGCTGCCCTTGTCCTTCTAGTTGGTAGAGGTCGTGGGTTTGGAAGGTGCTGTCTAAGGAGCCTTGGTGAGTTGCTGCAGTGCATCTTGTAGATGGTACACACTGCTGCCACTGTGCGTCGGTGGTGGAGGGAGTGAATGTTTGTGGATGGGGTGCCAATCAAGCGGGCTGCTTTGTCCTGGATGGTGTTGAGCTTCTTGAGTGCTGTTGGAGCTGCACCCATCCAGGCAAGTGGAGAGTATTCCATCACACTCCTGACTTGTGCCTTGTAGATGGTGGACAGGCTTTGGGGAGTCAGGAGGTGAGTTACTCACCGCAGGATTCCCAGCCTCTGACCTGCTCTTGTAGCCACGGTATTTATATGGCTACTCCAGTTCAGTTTCTGGTCAATGGTAACCCCCAGGATGTTGATGGATTCGATGATGACAAGTTTAGGTGTTACCACAGAATCATGGAAATGTATAGCACAGAATGAGGCCATTCGGCCCATCGTCCCTGTGCTAGCTCTTTGAAAGATCTATCCAATTAGCCCCCACTCTCCCCCCCCGCTCTTTCCCCCATCATCCTGCAAATTTTTCCCCTTCCAGTATTTCCCCAATTCCCCCTTTTGAAAGTTACTATTGAATCTGCTTCCACCGCCCTTTCAGGCAGCGCGTTCCAGATCACAACAACTCACTGCGTCAAAAAAATTCTCCTCCTCTCCCCCCCCTCTGGTTCTTTTACCCATTATCCTCAATCTGTGTCCCTCTGGTTACCGACCCTCCTGCCACTGGGAACAGTTTCTCCTCATTTGCTCCATCGAAACCCCCTCGTGACTTTGAACGCCTCGATTAAATCTCCCCCTTAATCTTCTCTGCTCTAAGGAGAACAATCCCAGCTTCTCCCAGTCTCTCCACATTAACTGAAGTCCCTCATCCCCGGGACCATTCCAGTAAATCTCCCTCCGCACCCTCTCCAAGGACTCGACGTTCTTCCTGAAGTGTGTGGCGACTGGAATCGGACACAATTCCCCAGCTGGGAACGAGTCCAGCGATTGATATAAAGTTTTAACAACAACGTCCTGGCTTTTGTGACCCAACGAACCTGGGATAAATTAGTGTGCCACTTGCCTCAGGTTTTTTGGGGAGACAGTCCCAACTTGGAGATATATCGGCCGTTCCTTCATCGTCACTGGGTCAAAATCCTGGATCTCCCTCCCTAACGGCACCGTGGGAGCACCTTCACCCCACGGGACTGAAAGGGTTCAAGAAGACCCAGCACCACCTTCACAAGGGGCGTCTCGGGATGGACAGTAATCCTGTCGGGAATTGCTGACTTGAAAACCAAAACATTTTCCAGTTCGAGTCCCGCTGGGACACAGGAAGCGGAAACCCCGATATTTCAGGGTGGGAGAGGTGGCAGGGTGGAGTGTTGGCGGGGAGGCGTCTCGCGGAGGGGGGGACGGGGCAATGGGTTTCCCTCACGTCCTGTCGAGCGGGTAAGGCCTGAGGCAGCAGGCCCAGCCAGACAGCGTGGGCCGGATCAAATCCCGCTGCCTGAATGGGCGGTGGAAGCAGATTCAATAGTAACTTTCAAAAGGGGGAATTGGAGAAATACTGGAAGGGGAAGAATTTGCAGGAGGATGGGGGAAAGAGCAGGGGGGTTGGGGGAGAGAGTGGGGACTAATTGGACAGATCTCTCAAAGAGCCAGCACAGGCAGGATCGGCCGAATGGACTCCTCCTGCGCCATTGGGATCCATGCTGTGATTTGGGAGTCATGCAATGTAACAGCTGCATCTGTTGTGGAAACGCCGGGGCCTACATTGTCAGAAGAATGAGATTCCGGCTGGAGAAGAGTAAATGTGGACTTTCACACTGAGGACCATTAGAAATAGGAGCAGGAGGAGGCCACTTGGCCCCTCGACCCTGCTCCCTCCCCATTCAGTAAGATCATGGCTGATCCTCTACCTCAACTCCCCTTCCCCGCCCTATCCCTCGATTCCCTCAGCGGCCAAAAATCTTTCGATCTCAGTCTTGAATCCACTCAACGACTGAGCATCTACAGCTCTCTGAGGTAGAGAATTCCAGAGATTCCCAACCCTCTGAGTGAAGACATGTCTCCTCATCTCAGTCCCCAATGGCCGACCCCCTTATCCTGAGACTGGGACCCCCCCCCCCCCCCCCGCCACCCCCCGCAGTTCTCGACTCTCCAGCCGGGGGGGAAACAGTCTCTCAACATCTACCCTGTCAAACCCTCTGAGAATTTAATACGTTTCAATGAGATCACCTCTCATTCTTCCAAACCCCATTCTACTCAATCTCTCCTCATCGGACAACCCTCTCATCCCGGGAATCAGTCTGGTGAACCGCCATTGCACTCCATCTAAGGCAAGTCTATCCTTCATTAGGTATGGAGACCAGAACTGTACACAGTGCTGCAGGGGTGGGCTCACTGAAACTCAGTATCATTGCAGCAACACTTTGTTCCTCTTCATTCCAATTCCCTAGGGAACAGTGGGATATAGAGAGGGACACACTGGGGAACAGTGGGATATAGAGAGGGGACAGACTGGGGAACAGTGGGATATAGAGAGGGACACACTGGGGAACAGTGGGATATAAAGAGGGACACACTGGGGAACAGTGGATATAGAGAGGGGACAGACTGGGGAACAGTGTGATATAGAGAGGGGACAGACTGGGGAACAGTGGAGAGAGAGGGGACAGACTGGGGAACAGTGTGATATAGAGAGGGGACAGACTGGGGAACAGTGGATATAGAGAGGGGACAGACTGGGGAACAGTGGGATATAGAGAGGGACACACTGGGGAACAGTGGGATACAGAGAGGGGACAGACTGGGGAACAGTGGATATAGAGAGGGGACAGACTGGGGAACAGTGGGATAAAGAGGGGGGGCAGACTGGGGAACAGTGGATATAGAGAGGGGACACACTGGGGAACAGTGGGATATAGAGAGGGGACAGACTGGGGAACAGTGGGATATAGAGAGGGGGCAGACTGGGGAACAGTGGATATAGAGAGGGGACACACTGGGGAAAAGTGGGATATAGAGAGGGGACAGACTGGGGAACAGTGGGATATAGAGAGGGGACAGACTGGGGAACGGTGGGATATAGAGAGGGGACAGACTGGGGAACAGTGGGATATAGAGAGGGGACAGACTGGGGAACAGTGGATATAGAGAGGGGACAGACTGGGGAACAGTGGGATATAGAGAGGGGACAGACTGGGGAACAGTGGGATATAGAGAGGGACACACTGGGGAACAGTGGGATATAGAGAGGGGACACACTGGGGAACAGTGGATATAGAGTGGGGACAGACTGGGGAACAGTGGGATATAGAGAGGGGACAGACTGGGGAACAGTGGGATATAGAGAGGGGACACACTGGGGAACAGTGGATATAGAGAGGGGACAGACTGGGGAACAGTGGGATATAGAGAGGGGACATACTGGGGAACAGTGGATATAGAGTGGGGACAGACTGGGGAACAGTGGGATATAGAGAGGGGACAGACTGGGGAACAGTGGGATATAGAGAGGGGACACACTGGGGAACAGTGGATATAGAGTGGGGACAGACTGGGGAACAGTGGGATATAGAGAGGGGACAGACTGGGGAACAGTGGGATATAGAGAGGGGACAGACTGGGGAACAGTGGGATATAGAGAGGGGGCACACTGGTGAACAGTGGATATAGAGTGGGGACACACTGGGGAACAGTGGGATATAGAGAGGGGACACACTGGGGAACAGTGGGATATAGAGAGGGGACAGACTGGGGAACAGTGGGATATAGAGAGGGGACACACTGGGGAACAGTGGGATATAGAGAGGGGACACACTTGGGAACAGTGGGATATAGAGAGGGGACAGACTGGGGAACAGTGGGATATAGAGAGGGGACACAATGGGGAACAGTGGGATATAGAGAGGGACACACTGGGGAACAGTGGGATATAGAGAGGGACACACTGGGGAACAGTGGGATATAGAGAGGGGACAGACTGGGGAACAGTGGGATATAGAGAGGGGACAGACTGGGGAACAGTGGGATATAGAGAGGGGGCAGACTGGGGAACAGTGGGATATAGAGAGGGGACAGACTGGGGAACAGTGGGATATAGAGAGGGGACAGACTGGGGAACAGTGGGATATAGAGAGGGGACACACTGGGGAACATTGGATATAGAGTGGGGACAGACTGGGGAACAGTGGGATATAGAGAGGGGACAGACTGGGGAACAGTGGGATATAGAGAGGGGACACACTGGGGAACAGTGGATATAGAGTGGGGACAGACTGGGGAACAGTGGGATATAGAGTGGGGACAGACTGGGGAACAGTGGGATATAGAGAGGGGACAGACTGGGGAACAGTGGGATACAGAGAGGGGACAGACTGGGGAACAGTGGGATACAGAGAGGGGACAGACTGGGGAACAGTGGGATATAGAGAGGGGACAGACTGGGGAACAGTGGGATATAGAGAGGGGGCACACTGGGGAACAGTGGGATATAGAGAGGGGACAGACTGGTGAACAGTGGATATAGAGTGGGGACACACTGGGGAACAGTGGGATATAGAGAGGGGACAGACTGGGGAACAGTGGGATATAGAGAGGGGACAGACTGGGGAACAGTGGGATATAGAGAGGGGACACACTGGGGAACAGTGGGATATAGAGAGGGGACACACTTGGGAACAGTGGGATATAGAGAGGGGACAGACTGGGGAACAGTGGGATATAGAGAGGGGACAGACTGGGGAACAGTGGGATATAGAGAGGGGACAGACTGGGGAACAGTGGGATATAGAGAGGGGACAGACTGGGGAACAGTGGGATATAGAGAGGGACACACTGGGGAACAGTGGGATATAGAGAGGGACACACTGGGGAACAGTGGGATATAGAGAGGGACACACTGGGGAACAGTGGGATATAGAGAGGGGACAGACTGGGGAACAGTGGGATATAGAGAGGGGACAGACTGGGGAACAGTGGGATATAGAGAGGGGACAGACTGGGGAACAGTGGGATATAGAGAGGGACACACTGGGGAACAGTGGGATATAGAGAGGGACACACTGGGGAACAGTGGGATATAGAGAGGGGACAGACTGGGGAACAGTGGGATATAGAGAGGGGACAGACTGGGGAACAGTGGGATATAGAGAGGGGGCAGACTGGGGAACAGTGGGATATAGAGAGGGGACAGACTGGGGAACAGTGGGATATAAAGAGGGACACACTGGGGAACAGTGGGATATAGAGTGGGGACACACTGGGGAACAGTGGGATATAGAGAGGGGGCAGACTGGGGAACAGTGGGATATAGAGTGGGGACACACTGGGGAACAGTGGGATATAAAGAGGGACACACTGGGGAACAGTGGGATATAGAGAGGGGACAGACTGGGGAACAGTGGGATATAGAGAGGGACACACTGGGGAACAGTGGGATATAAAGAGGGACACACTGGGGAACAGTGGGATATAGAGTGGGGACACACTGGGGAACAGTGGGATATAGAGAGGGGGCAGACTGGGGAACAGTGGGATATAGAGAGGGGGCAGACTGGGGAACAGTGGGATATAGAGAGGGGACAGACTGGGGAACAGTGGGATATAGAGAGGGACACACTGGGGAACAGTGGGATATAAAGAGGGGGCAGACTGGGAAACAGTGGGATATAGAGTGGGGACACACTGGGGAACAGTGGGATATAGAGAGGGGGCAGACTGGGGAACAGTGGGATATAGAGAGGGGACACACTGGGAACAGTGGGATATAGAGAGGGGACAGACTGGGGAACAGTGGGATATAGAGAGGGACACACTGGGGAACAGTGGGATATAAAGAGGGACACACTGGGGAACAGTGGGATATAGAGTGGGGACACACTGGGGAACAGTGGGATATAGAGAGGGGACACACTGGGAACAGTGGGATATAGAGAGGGGACAGAGCGGGGAACAGTGGGATGTAGAGAGGGGACAGACTGGGGAACAGTGGGATATAGAGAGGGGACAGACTGGGGAACAGTGGGATGTAGAGAGGGGACAGATTGGGGAACAGAGGGATATAGAGAGGGGACAGACTGGGGAACAGTGGGATATAGAGAGGGGACAGACTGGGGAAGAGTGGGATATAGAGAGGGGACGGACTGGGGAACAGTGGGATATAGAGAGGGGACAGACTGGGGAACAGTGGGATATAGAGAGGGGGCAGACTGGGGAACAGTGGGATGTCGAGAGGGGACAGATTGGGGAACAGTGGGATGTAGAGAGGGGACAGATTGGGGAATAGAGGGATATAGAGAGGGGACAGACTGGTGAACAGTGGGATGTAGAGAGGGGACAGATTGGGGAACAGTGGGATGTAGAGAGGGGACAGATTGGGGAACAGTGGGATGTAGAGAGGGGACAGATTGGGGAATAGTGGGATATAGAGAGGGGACAGACTGGGTAACAGTGGGATGTAGAGAGGGGACAGACTGGCGAACAGTGGGATGTGGAGAGGGGACAGACTGGGGAACAGTGGGATGTAGAGAGGGGACAGATTGGGGAACAGTGGGATGTAGAGAGGGGACAGATTGGGGAACAGTGGGATATAGAGAGGGGACAGACTGGCTAACAGTGGGATATAGAGAGGGGACAGACTGGGGAACAGTGGGATATAGAGAGGGGACAGACTGGGGAACAGTGGGATATAGAGAGGGGACAGACTGGGGAACAGTGGGATATAGAGAGGGGACAGATTGGGGAACAGTGGGATATAGAGAAGGGACACACTGGGGAATAGTGGGATATAGAGAGGGGACAGACTGGGGAACAGTGGGATATAGAGAGGGGACACACTGGGGAACAGTGGGATATAGAGAGGGGACAGATTGGGGAACAGTGGGATCTAGAGAGGGGACACACTGGGGAACAGTGGGATATAGAGAGGGGGCAGACTGGGGAACAGTGGGATATAGAGAGGGGACAGACTGGGGAACAGTGGGATATAGAGAGGGGGCAGACTGGGGAACAGTGGGATATAGAGAGGGGACAGACTGGGGAACAGTGGGATATAGAGTGGGGACAGACTGGGGAACAGTGGGATGTAGAGAGGGGACAGATTGGGGAACAGTGGGATGTAGAGAGGGGACAGATTGGGGAATAGTGGGATATAGAGAGGGGACAGACTGGGTAACAGTGGGATGTAGAGAGGGGACAGACTGGCGAACAGTGGGATGTGGAGAGGGGACAGACTTGGGAACAGTGGGATGTAGAGAGGGGACAGATTGGGGAACAGTGGGATATAGAGAGGGGACAGACTGGCTAACAGTGGGATATAGAGAGGGGACAGACTGGGGAACAGTGGGATATAGAGAGGGGACAGACTGGGGAACAGTGGGATATAGAGAGGGGACAGACTGGGGAACAGTGGGATATAGAGAGGGGACAGATTGGGGAACAGTGGGATATAGAGAAGGGACACACTGGGGAATAGTGGGATATAGAGAGGGGACAGACTGGGGAAAAGTGGGATATAGAGAGGGGACACACTGGGGAACAGTGGGATATAGAGAGGGGACAGATTGGGGAACAGTGGGATCTAGAGAGGGGACACACTGGGGAACAGTGGGATATAGAGAGGGGGCAGACTGGGGAACAGTGGGATATAGAGAGGGGACAGACTGGGGAACAGTGGGATATAGAGAGGGGGCAGACTGGGGAACAGTGGGATATAGAGAGGGGACAGACTGGGGAACAGTGGGATATAGAGTGGGGACAGACTGGGGAACAGTTGGATGTGAGGAGGGGACAGACTGGGGAACAGTGGGATGTAGAGAGGGGACAGACTGGGGAACAGTGGGATATAGAGTGGGGACAGACTGGGGAACAGTGGGATATAGAGTGGGGACAGACTGGGGAACAGTGGGATATAGAGTGGGGACAGACTGGGGAACAGTGGGATGTGAGGAGGGGACAGACTGGGGAACAGTGGAATATAGAGAGGGGACAGACTGGCTAACAGTGGGATATAGAGAGGGGACAGACTGGGGAACAGTGGAATATAGAGAGGGGGCAGACTGGGGAACAGTTGGATGTGAGGAGGGGACAGACTGGGGAACAGTGGGATGTAGAGAGGGGACAGATGGGGAACAGTGGGATATAGAGTGGGGACAGACTGGGGAACAGTGGGATATAGAGTGGGGACAGACTGGGGAACAGTGGGATGTAGAGTGGGGACAGACTGGGGAACAGTGGGATGTGAGGAGGGGACAGACTGGGGAACAGTGGGATGTGGAGAGGGGACAGACTGGGGAACAGTGGAATATAGAGAGGGGGCAGACTGGGGAACAGTGGGATGTGGAGAGGGGACAGACTGGGGAACAGTGGGATATAGAGAGGGGACAGGCTGGGGAACAGTGGGATGTGGAGAGGGGACAGACTGGGGAACAGTGGGATATAGAGAGGGGACAGACTGGGGAACAGTGGGATATAGAATGGGGACAGGCTGGGGAACAGTGGGATGTGAGGAGGGGACAGACTGGGGAACAGTGGGATATAGAGTGGGGACAGGCTGGGGAACAGTGGGATGTGGAGAGGGGACAGATTGGGGAACAGTGGGATGTGAGGAGGGGACAGACTGGGGAACAGTGGAATATAGAGAGGGGACAGATTGGGGAACAGTGGGATGTGAGGATGGGACAGACTGGGGAACAGTGGGATATAGAGTGGGGACAGACTGGGGAACAGTGGGATGTGAGGAGGGGACAGACTGGGGAACAGTGGAATATAGAGAGGGGGCAGACTGGGGAACAGTTGGATGTGCAGAGGGGACAGACTGGGGAACAGTGGGATGTGCAGAGGGGACAGACTGGGGAACAGTGGGATATAGAGTGGGGACAGACTGGGGAACAGTGGGATGTGAGGAGGGGACAGACTGGGGAACAGTGGATATAGAGAGGGGACAGACTGGGGAACAGTGGGATGTGAGGAGGGGACAGACTGGGGAACAGTGGATATAGAGAGGGGACAGACTGGGGAACAGTGTGATATAGAGAGGGGACAGACTGGGGAACAGTGGAGAGAGAGGGGACAGACTGGGGAACAGTGTGATATAGAGAGGGGACAGACTGGGGAACAGTGGATATAGAGAGGGGACAGACTGGGGAACAGTGGGATATAGAGAGGGACACACTGGGGAACAGTGGGATACAGAGAGGGGACAGACTGGGGAACAGTGGATATAGAGAGGGGACAGACTGGGGAACAGTGGGATAAAGAGGGGGGGCAGACTGGGGAACAGTGGATATAGAGAGGGGACACACTGGGGAACAGTGGGATATAGAGAGGGGACAGACTGGGGAACAGTGGGATATAGAGAGGGGGCAGACTGGGGAACAGTGGATATAGAGAGGGGACACACTGGGGAAAAGTGGGATATAGAGAGGGGACAGACTGGGGAACAGTGGGATATAGAGAGGGGACAGACTGGGGAACGGTGGGATATAGAGAGGGGACAGACTGGGGAACAGTGGGATATAGAGAGGGGACAGACTGGGGAACAGTGGATATAGAGAGGGGACAGACTGGGGAACAGTGGGATATAGAGAGGGGACAGACTGGGGAACAGTGGGATATAGAGAGGGACACACTGGGGAACAGTGGGATATAGAGAGGGGACACACTGGGGAACAGTGGATATAGAGTGGGGACAGACTGGGGAACAGTGGGATATAGAGAGGGGACAGACTGGGGAACAGTGGGATATAGAGAGGGGACACACTGGGGAACAGTGGATATAGAGAGGGGACAGACTGGGGAACAGTGGGATATAGAGAGGGGACATACTGGGGAACAGTGGATATAGAGTGGGGACAGACTGGGGAACAGTGGGATATAGAGAGGGGACAGACTGGGGAACAGTGGGATATAGAGAGGGGACACACTGGGGAACAGTGGATATAGAGTGGGGACAGACTGGGGAACAGTGGGATATAGAGAGGGGACAGACTGGGGAACAGTGGGATATAGAGAGGGGACAGACTGGGGAACAGTGGGATATAGAGAGGGGGCACACTGGTGAACAGTGGATATAGAGTGGGGACACACTGGGGAACAGTGGGATATAGAGAGGGGACACACTGGGGAACAGTGGGATATAGAGAGGGGACAGACTGGGGAACAGTGGGATATAGAGAGGGGACACACTGGGGAACAGTGGGATATAGAGAGGGGACACACTTGGGAACAGTGGGATATAGAGAGGGGACAGACTGGGGAACAGTGGGATATAGAGAGGGGACACAATGGGGAACAGTGGGATATAGAGAGGGACACACTGGGGAACAGTGGGATATAGAGAGGGACACACTGGGGAACAGTGGGATATAGAGAGGGGACAGACTGGGGAACAGTGGGATATAGAGAGGGGACAGACTGGGGAACAGTGGGATATAGAGAGGGGGCAGACTGGGGAACAGTGGGATATAGAGAGGGGACAGACTGGGGAACAGTGGGATATAGAGAGGGGACAGACTGGGGAACAGTGGGATATAGAGAGGGGACACACTGGGGAACAGTGGATATAGAGTGGGGACAGACTGGGGAACAGTGGGATATAGAGAGGGGACAGACTGGGGAACAGTGGGATATAGAGAGGGGACACACTGGGGAACAGTGGATATAGAGTGGGGACAGACTGGGGAACAGTGGGATATAGAGTGGGGACAGACTGGGGAACAGTGGGATATAGAGAGGGGACAGACTGGGGAACAGTGGGATACAGAGAGGGGACAGACTGGGGAACAGTGGGATACAGAGAGGGGACAGACTGGGGAACAGTGGGATATAGAGAGGGGACAGACTGGGGAACAGTGGGATATAGAGAGGGGGCACACTGGGGAACAGTGGGATATAGAGAGGGGACAGACTGGTGAACAGTGGATATAGAGTGGGGACACACTGGGGAACAGTGGGATATAGAGAGGGGACAGACTGGGGAACAGTGGGATATAGAGAGGGGACAGACTGGGGAACAGTGGGATATAGAGAGGGGACACACTGGGGAACAGTGGGATATAGAGAGGGGACACACTTGGGAACAGTGGGATATAGAGAGGGGACAGACTGGGGAACAGTGGGATATAGAGAGGGGACAGACTGGGGAACAGTGGGATATAGAGAGGGGACAGACTGGGGAACAGTGGGATATAGAGAGGGGACAGACTGGGGAACAGTGGGATATAGAGAGGGACACACTGGGGAACAGTGGGATATAGAGAGGGACACACTGGGGAACAGTGGGATATAGAGAGGGACACACTGGGGAACAGTGGGATATAGAGAGGGGACAGACTGGGGAACAGTGGGATATAGAGAGGGGACAGACTGGGGAACAGTGGGATATAGAGAGGGGACAGACTGGGGAACAGTGGGATATAGAGAGGGACACACTGGGGAACAGTGGGATATAGAGAGGGACACACTGGGGAACAGTGGGATATAGAGAGGGGACAGACTGGGGAACAGTGGGATATAGAGAGGGGACAGACTGGGGAACAGTGGGATATAGAGAGGGGGCAGACTGGGGAACAGTGGGATATAGAGAGGGGACAGACTGGGGAACAGTGGGATATAAAGAGGGACACACTGGGGAACAGTGGGATATAGAGTGGGGACACACTGGGGAACAGTGGGATATAGAGAGGGGGCAGACTGGGGAACAGTGGGATATAGAGTGGGGACACACTGGGGAACAGTGGGATATAAAGAGGGACACACTGGGGAACAGTGGGATATAGAGAGGGGACAGACTGGGGAACAGTGGGATATAGAGAGGGACACACTGGGGAACAGTGGGATATAAAGAGGGACACACTGGGGAACAGTGGGATATAGAGTGGGGACACACTGGGGAACAGTGGGATATAGAGAGGGGGCAGACTGGGGAACAGTGGGATATAGAGAGGGGGCAGACTGGGGAACAGTGGGATATAGAGAGGGGACAGACTGGGGAACAGTGGGATATAGAGAGGGACACACTGGGGAACAGTGGGATATAAAGAGGGGGCAGACTGGGAAACAGTGGGATATAGAGTGGGGACACACTGGGGAACAGTGGGATATAGAGAGGGGGCAGACTGGGGAACAGTGGGATATAGAGAGGGGACACACTGGGAACAGTGGGATATAGAGAGGGGACAGACTGGGGAACAGTGGGATATAGAGAGGGACACACTGGGGAACAGTGGGATATAAAGAGGGACACACTGGGGAACAGTGGGATATAGAGTGGGGACACACTGGGGAACAGTGGGATATAGAGAGGGGACACACTGGGAACAGTGGGATATAGAGAGGGGACAGAGCGGGGAACAGTGGGATGTAGAGAGGGGACAGACTGGGGAACAGTGGGATATAGAGAGGGGACAGACTGGGGAACAGTGGGATATAGAGAGGGGACAGACTGGGGAACAGTGGGATGTAGAGAGGGGACAGATTGGGGAACAGAGGGATATAGAGAGGGGACAGACTGGGGAACAGTGGGATATAGAGAGGGGACAGACTGGGGAAGAGTGGGATATAGAGAGGGGACGGACTGGGGAACAGTGGGATATAGAGAGGGGACAGACTGGGGAACAGTGGGATATAGAGAGGGGGCAGACTGGTGAACAGTGGGATGTCGAGAGGGGACAGATTGGGGAACAGTGGGATGTAGAGAGGGGACAGATTGGGGAATAGAGGGATATAGAGAGGGGACAGACTGGTGAACAGTGGGATGTAGAGAGGGGACAGATTGGGGAACAGTGGGATGTAGAGAGGGGACAGATTGGGGAACAGTGGGATGTAGAGAGGGGACAGATTGGGGAATAGTGGGATATAGAGAGGGGACAGACTGGGTAACAGTGGGATGTAGAGAGGGGACAGACTGGCGAACAGTGGGATGTGGAGAGGGGACAGACTGGGGAACAGTGGGATGTAGAGAGGGGACAGATTGGGGAACAGTGGGATGTAGAGAGGGGACAGATTGGGGAACAGTGGGATATAGAGAGGGGACAGACTGGCTAACAGTGGGATATAGAGAGGGGACAGACTGGGGAACAGTGGGATATAGAGAGGGGACAGACTGGGGAACAGTGGGATATAGAGAGGGGACAGACTGGGGAACAGTGGGATATAGAGAGGGGACAGATTGGGGAACAGTGGGATATAGAGAAGGGACACACTGGGGAATAGTGGGATATAGAGAGGGGACAGATTGGGGAACAGTGGGATATAGAGAAGGGACACACTGGGGAATAGTGGGATATAGAGAGGGGACAGACTGGGGAACAGTGGGATATAGAGAGGGGACAGATTGGGGAACAGTGGGATCTAGAGAGGGGACACACTGGGGAACAGTGGGATATAGAGAGGGGGCAGACTGGGGAACAGTGGGATATAGAGAGGGGACAGACTGGGGAACAGTGGGATATAGAGAGGGGGCAGACTGGGGAACAGTGGGATATAGAGAGGGGACAGACTGGGGAACAGTGGGATATAGAGTGGGGACAGACTGGGGAACAGTGGGATGTAGAGAGGGGACAGATTGGGGAACAGTGGGATGTAGAGAGGGGACAGATTGGGGAATAGTGGGATATAGAGAGGGGACAGACTGGGTAACAGTGGGATGTAGAGAGGGGACAGACTGGCGAACAGTGGGATGTGGAGAGGGGACAGACTTGGGAACAGTGGGATGTAGAGAGGGGACAGATTGGGGAACAGTGGGATATAGAGAGGGGACAGACTGGCTAACAGTGGGATATAGAGAGGGGACAGACTGGGGAACAGTGGGATATAGAGAGGGGACAGACTGGGGAACAGTGGGATATAGAGAGGGGACAGACTGGGGAACAGTGGGATATAGAGAGGGGACAGATTGGGGAACAGTGGGATATAGAGAAGGGACACACTGGGGAATAGTGGGATATAGAGAGGGGACAGACTGGGGAAAAGTGGGATATAGAGAGGGGACACACTGGGGAACAGTGGGATATAGAGAGGGGACAGATTGGGGAACAGTGGGATCTAGCGAGGGGACACACTGGGGAACAGTGGGATATAGAGAGGGGGCAGACTGGGGAACAGTGGGATATAGAGAGGGGACAGACTGGGGAACAGTGGGATATAGAGAGGGGGCAGACTGGGGAACAGTGGGATATAGAGAGGGGACAGACTGGGGAACAGTGGGATATAGAGTGGGGACAGACTGGGGAACAGTTGGATGTGAGGAGGGGACAGACTGGGGAACAGTGGGATGTAGAGAGGGGACAGACTGGGGAACAGTGGGATATAGAGTGGGGACAGACTGGGGAACAGTGGGATATAGAGTGGGGACAGACTGGGGAACAGTGGGATATAGAGTGGGGACAGACTGGGGAACAGTGGGATGTGAGGAGGGGACAGACTGGGGAACAGTGGAATATAGAGAGGGGACAGACTGGCTAACAGTGGGATATAGAGAGGGGACAGACTGGGGAACAGTGGAATATAGAGAGGGGGCAGACTGGGGAACAGTTGGATGTGAGGAGGGGACAGACTGGGGAACAGTGGGATGTAGAGAGGGGACAGATGGGGAACAGTGGGATATAGAGTGGGGACAGACTGGGGAACAGTGGGATATAGAGTGGGGACAGACTGGGGAACAGTGGGATGTAGAGTGGGGACAGACTGGGGAACAGTGGGATGTGAGGAGGGGACAGACTGGGGAACAGTGGGATGTGGAGAGGGGACAGACTGGGGAACAGTGGAATATAGAGAGGGGGCAGACTGGGGAACAGTGGGATGTGGAGAGGGGACAGACTGGGGAACAGTGGGATATAGAGAGGGGACAGGCTGGGGAACAGTGGGATGTGGAGAGGGTACAGACTGGGGAACAGTGGGATATAGAGAGGGGACAGACTGGGGAACAGTGGGATATAGAATGGGGACAGGCTGGGGAACAGTGGGATGTGAGGAGGGGACAGACTGGGGAACAGTGGGATATAGAGTGGGGACAGGCTGGGGAACAGTGGGATGTGGAGAGGGGACAGACTGGGGAACAGTGGGATGTGAGGAGGGGACAGACTGGGGAACAGTGGAATATAGAGAGGGGACAGATTGGGGAACAGTGGGATGTGAGGATGGGACAGACTGGGGAACAGTGGGATATAGAGTGGGGACAGACTGGGGAACAGTGGGATGTGAGGAGGGGACAGACTGGGGAACAGTGGAATATAGAGAGGGGGCAGACTGGGGAACAGTTGAATGTGCAGAGGGGACAGACTGGGGAACAGTGGAATATAGAGAGGGGACAGATTGGGGAACAGTGGGATGTGAGGATGGGACAGACTGGGGAACAGTGGGATATAGAGTGGGGACAGACTGGGGAACAGTGGGATGTGAGGAGGGGACAGACTGGGGAACAGTGGAATATAGAGAGGGGACAGGCTGGGGAACAGTGGGATGTGGAGAGGGGACAGACTGGGGAACAGTGGGATGTGGAGAGGGGACAGACTGGGGAACAGTGGGATATAGAGTGGGGACAGGCTGGGGAACAGTGGGATGTGGAGAGGGGACAGACTGGGGAACAGTGGGATATAGAGTGGGGACAGGCTGGGGAACAGTGGGATGTGGAGAGGGGACAGACTGGGGAACAGTGGGATATAGAGAGGGGACAGACTGGGGAACAGTGGGATGTGGAGAGGGGACAGACTGGGGAACAGTGGGATATAGAGTGGGGACAGACTGGGGAACAGTGGGATGTGAGGAGGGGACAGACTGGGGAACAGTGGGATATAGAGAGGGGACAGACTGGGGAACAGTGGGATATAGAGTGGGGACAGGCTGGGGAACAGTGGGATGTGGAGAGGGGACAGACTGGGGAACAGTGGGATATAGAGTGGGGACAGACTGGGGAACAGTGGGATGTGAGGAGGGGACAGACTGGGGAACAGTGGGATATAGAGAGGGGACAGACTGGGGAACAGTGGGATGTGAGGAGGGGACAGACTGGGGAACAGTGGGATATAGAGAGGGGACAGACTGGGGAACAGTGGGATGTAGAGAGGGGACAGATTGTGGAACAGTGGGATGTGAGGAGGGGACAGACTGGGGAACAGTGGGATGTAGAGTGGGGACACACTGGGGAACAGTGGGATATAGAGAGGGGACAGACTGGGGAACAGTGGGATATAGAGAGGGGACAGACTGGGGAACAGTGGGATGTAGAGTGGGGACACACTGGGGAACAGTGGGATATAGAGAGGGGACAGACTGGGGAACAGTGGAATATAGAGAGGGGGCAGACTGGGGAACAGTGGGATGTGCAGAGGGGACAGATTGGGGAACAGTGGGATATAGAGAGGGGACACACTGGGGAACAGTGGGATATAGAGAGGGGACAGACTGGGGAACAGTGGATATAGAGTGGGGACACACTGGGGAACAGTGGGATATAGAGAGGGGGCAGACTGGGGAACAGTGGGATGTGCAGAGGGGACAGATTGGGGAACAGTGGGATGTGAGGAGGGGACAGGCTGGGGAACAGTGGGATGTAGAGAGGGGACAGGCTGGGGAACAGTGGGATGTGGAGAGGGGACAGACTGGGGAACAGTGGGATATAGAGAGGGGACAGGCTGGGGAACAGTGGGATGTGGAGAGGGGACAGACTGGGGAACAGTGGGATATAGAGAGGGGACAGGCTGGGGAACAGTGAGATATAGAGAGGGGACAGACTGGGGAACAGTGGGATGTGAGGAGGGGACAGACTGGGGAACAGTGGGATATAGAGTGGGGACAGGCTGGGGAACAGTGGGATGTGGAGAGGGGACAGACTGGGGAACAGTGGGATATAGAGAGGGGACAGGCTGGGGAACAGTGGGATGTGGAGAGGGGACAGACTGGGGAACAGTGGGATATAGAGAGGGGACAGGCTGGGGAACAGTGAGATATAGAGAGGGGACAGACTGGGGAACAGTGGGATGTGAGGAGGGGACAGACTGGGGAACAGTGGGATATAGAGTGGGGACAGGCTGGGGAACAGTGGGATGTGGAGAGGGGACAGACTGGGGAACAGTGGGATATAGAGAGGGGACAGGCTGGGGAACAGTGAGATATAGAGTGGGGACAGACTGGGGAACAGTGGGATGTGAGGAGGGGACAGACTGGGGAACAGTGGGATGTGAGGAGGGGACAGGCTGGGGAACAGTGGGATGTGGAGAGGGGACAGACTGGGGAACAGTGGGATATAGAGAGGGGACAGACTGGGGAACAGTGGGATGTGCAGAGGGGACAGATTGGGGAACAGTGGGATATAGAGAGGGGACAGATTGGGGAACAGTGGGATGTGAGGAGGGGACAGACTGGGGAACAGTGGGATATAGAGAGGGGACAGACTGGGGAACAGTGGGATGTGCAGAGGGGACAGACTGGGGAACAGTGGGATGTGAGGAGGGGACAGACTGGGGAACAGTGGGATGTGAGGAGGGGACAGACTGGGGAACAGTGGGATATAGAGAGGGGACAGATTGGGGAACAGTGGGATGTGGAGAGGGGACAGACTGGGGAACAGTTGGATGTGAGGAGGGGACAGACTGGGGAACAGTGGGATGTAGAGAGGGGACAGACTGGGGAACAGTGGGATATAGAGTGGGGACAGACTGGGGAACAGTGGGATGTGAGGAGGGGACAGACTGGGGAACAGTGGATATAGAGTGGGGACACACTGGGGAACAGTGGGATATAGAGAGGGGACACACTGGGGAACAGTGGGATATAGAGAGGGGACAGACTGGGGAACAGTGGGATATAGAGAGGGGACAGACTGGGGAACAGTGGGATATAGAGAGGGACAAACTGGGGAACAGTGGGATATAGAGAGGGGACAGACTGGGGAACAGTGGGATATAGAGAGGGGACAGACTGGGGAACAGTGGGATGTGGAGAGGGGACAGACTGGGGAACAGTTGGATGTGAGGAGGGGACAGACTGGGGAACAGTGGGATGTAGAGAGGGGACAGACTGGGGAACAGTGGGATGCAGAGAGGGGACAGACTGGGGAACAGTGGGATATAGAGAGGGGGCAGACTGGGGAAGAGTGGATATAGAGTGGGGACAGACTGGGGAACAGTTGGATGTGAGGAGGGGACAGACTGGGGAACAGTGGGATGTAGAGAGGGGACAGACTGGGGAACAGTGGGATGTGAGGAGGGGACAGACTGGGGAACAGTGGGATGCAGAGAGGGGACAGACTGGGGAACAGTGGGATATAGAGAGGGGGCAGACTGGGGAACAGTGGGATGCAGAGAGGGGACAGACTGGGGAACAGTGGGATATAGAGTGGGGACAGACTGGGGAACAGTGGGATGTGAGGAGGGGACAGACTGGGGAACAGTGGATATAGAGTGGGGACACACTGGGGAACAGTGGGATATAGAGAGGGGACACACTGGGGAACAGTGGGATATAGAGAGGGGACAGACTGGGGAACAGTGGGATATAGAGAGGGGACAGACTGGGGAACAGTGGGATATAGAGAGGGACAAACTGGGGAACAGTGGGATATAGAGAGGGGACAGACTGGGGAACAGTGGGATATAGAGAGGGGACAGACTGGGGAACAGTGGGATATAGAGAGGGGGCAGACTGGGGAAGAGTGGATATAGAGAGGGGACACGCTGGGGAACAGTGGGATATAGAGAGGGGACAGACTGGGGAACAGTGGGATATAGAGAGGGGACAGACTGGGGAACAGTGGGATATAGAGAGGGGACAGACTGGGGAACAGTGGGATATAGAGAGGGGGCAGACTGGGGAACAGTGGATATAGAGAGGGGACACACAGGGGAACAGTGGGATATAGAGAGGGGACAGACTGGGAAACAGTGGGATATAGAGAGGGGGCAGACTGGGGAACAGTGGGATATAGAGAGGGGGCAGACTGGGGAACAGTGGGATATAGAGAGGGGACAGACTGGGGAACAGTGGGATATAGAGAGGGACACACTGGGGAACAGTGGGATATAAAGAGGGACACACTGGGGAACAGTGGGATATAGAGAGGGGACACACTGGGGAACAGTGGGATATAGAGAGGGGACACACTGGGAACAGTGGGATATAGAGAGGGGACAGACTGGGGAACAGTGGGATGTAGAGAGGGGACAGACTGGGGAACAGTGGGATATAGAGAGGGGACAGACTGGGGAACAGTGGGATGTAGAGAGGGGACAGATTGGGGAACAGTGGGATATAGAGAGGGGACAGACTGGGGAACAGTGGGATATAGAGAGGGGACAGACTGGGGAAGAGTGGGATATAGAGAGGGGACGGACTGGGGAACAGTGGGATGTAGAGAGGGGACAGACTGGGGAACAGTGGGATATAGAGTGGGGACAGACTGGGGAACAGTGGGATGTAGAGAGGGGACAGATTGGGGAATAGTGGGATATAGAGAGGGGACAGACTGGTGAACAGTGGGATGTAGAGAGGGAACAGATTGGGGAACAGTGGGATGTAGAGAGGGGACAGATTGGGGAACAGTGGGATGTAGAGAGGGGACAGATTGGGGAATAGTGGGATATAGAGAGGGGACAGACTGGGGAACAGTGGGATGTAGAGAGGGGACAGATTGGGGAACAGTGGGATGTAGAGAGGGGACAGATTGGGGCATAGTGGGATATAGAGAGGGGACAGACTGGGTAACAGTGGGATGTAGAGAGGGGACAGGCTGGGGAACAGTGGGATGTAGAGAGGGGACAGACTGGCGAACAGTGGGATGTGGAGAGGGGACAGACTGGGGAACAGTGGGATGTAGAGAGGGGACAGATTGGGGAACAGTGGGATGTAGAGAGGGGACAGATTGGGGAACAGTGGGATATAGAGAGGGGACAGACTGGCTAACAGTGGGATATAGAGAGGGGACAGACTGGGGAACAGTGGGATATAGAGAGGGGACAGACTGGGGAACAGTGGGATATAGAGAGGGGACAGATTGGGGAACAGTGGGATATAGAGAAGGGACACACTGGGGAATAGTGGAATATAGAGAGGGGACAGACTGGGGAACAGTGGGATATAGAGAGGGGACACACTGGGGAACAGTGGGATATAGAGAGGGGACAGATTGGGGAACAGTGGGATCTAGAGAGGGGACACACTGGGGAACAGTGGGATATAGAGAGGGGGCAGACTGGGGAACAGTGGGATATAGAGAGGGGACAGACTGGGGAACAGTGGGATATAGAGAGGGGGCAGACTGGGGAACAGTGGGATTTAGAGAGGGGACACACTGGGGAACAGTGGGATATAGAGATTGGACAGATTGGGGAACAGTGGGATCTAGAGAGGGGACACACTGGGGAACAGTGGGATATAGAGAGGGGACAGACTGGGGAACAGTGGGATATAGAGAGGGGACAGACTGGGGAACAGTGGGATGTGAGGAGGGGACAGACTGGGGAACAGTGGGATGTAGAGAGGGGACAGACTGGGGAACAGTGGGATATAGAGTGGGGACAGACTGGGGAACAGTGGGATATAGAGTGGGGACAGACTGGGGAACAGTGGGATATAGAGTGGGGGCAGACTGGGGAACAGTTGGATGTGAGGAGGGGACAGACTGGGGAACAGTGGGATGTAGAGAGGGGACAGACTGGGGAACAGTGGGATATAGAGTGGGGACAGACTGGGGAACAGTGGGATGTGAGGAGGGGACAGACTGGGGAACAGTGGAATATAGAGAGGGGGCAGACTGGGGAACAGTGGGATGTGGAGAGGGGACAGGCTGGGGAACAGTGGGATGTGGAGAGGGGACAGACTGGGGAACAGTGGGATATCGAGAGGGGACAGGCTGGGGAACAGTGGGATGTGGAGAGGGGACAGACTGGGGAACAGTGGGATATAGAGAGGGGACAGACTGGGAAACAGTGGGATGTGCAGAGGGGACAGATTGGGGAACAGTGGAATATAGAGAGGGGACAGATTGGGGAACAGTGGGATGTGAGGAGGGGACAGACTGGGGAACAGTGGGATATAGAGTGGGGACAGACTGGGGAACAGTGGGATATAGAGAGGGGACAGACTGGGGAACAGTGGAATATAGAGAGGGGGCAGACTGGGGAACAGTGGGATATAGAGAGGGGACAGGCTGGGGAACAGTGGGATGTGAGGAGGGGACAGACTGGGGAACAGTGGGATACAGAGAGGGGACAGACTGGGGAACAGTGGGATGTGGAGAGGGGACAGATTGGGGAACAGTGGAATATAGAGAGGGGACAGACTGGGGAACAGTGGGATATAGAGAGGGGACAGACTGGGGAACAGTGGGATATAGAGAGGGGACAGATTGGGGAACAGTGGGATATAGAGAGGGGACAGACTGGGGAACAGTGGGATATAGAGAGGGGACAGACTGGGGAACAGTGGGATGTGCAGAGGGGACAGATTGGGGAACAGTGGAATATAGAGAGGGGGCAGACTGGGGAACAGTGGGATATAGAGTGGGGACAGACTGGGGAACAGTGGGATGTGAGGAGGGGACAGACTGGGGTACAGTGGAATATAGAGAGGGGGCAGACTGGGGAACAGTGGGATATAGAGTGGGGACAGACTGGGGAACAGTGGGATGTGAGGAGGGGACAGACTGGGGAACAGTGGAATATAGAGAGGGGGCAGACTGGGGAACAGTGGGATGTGAGGATGGGACAGACTGGGGAACAGTGGAATATAGAGAGGGGGCAGACTGGGGAACAGTGGGATGTGAGGATGGGACAGACTGGGGAACAGTGGGATATAGAGTGGGGACAGACTGGGGAACAGTGGGATGTGAGGAGGGGACAGACTGGGGAACAGTGGAATATAGAGAGGGGGCAGACTGGGGAACAGTGGGATATAGAGAGGGGACAGACTGGGGAACAGTGGGATATAGAGTGGGGACAGGCTGGGGAACAGTGGGATGTGAGGATGGGACAGACTGGGGAACAGTGGGATATAGAGAGGGGACAGATTGGGGAACAGTGGGATGTGCAGAGGGGACAGATTGGGGAACAGTGGGATGTGAGGAGGGGACAGACTGGGGAACAGTGGGATGTGAGGATGGGACAGACTGGGGAACAGTGGGATATAGAGTGGGGACAGACTGGGGAACAGTGGGATATAGAGAGGGGACACACTGGGGAACAGTGGGATATAGAGAGGGGACAGGCTGGGGAACAGTGGGATGTGGAGAGGGGACACACTGGGGAACAGTGGGATATAGAGAGGGGACAGGCTGGGGAACAGTGGGATGTGGAGAGGGGACAGGCTGGGGAACAGTGGGTTGTGGAGAGGGGACAGACTGGGGAACAGTGGGATATAGAGAGGGGACAGACTGGGGAACAGTGGGATGTGAGGAGGGGACAGACTGGGGAACAGTGGGATATAGAGAGGGGACAGACTGGGGAACAGTGGGATATAGAGAGGGGACAGACTGGGGAACAGTGGGATATAGAGAGGGGACACACTGGGGAACAGTGGGATATAGAGAGGGGACAGGCTGGGGAACAGTGGGATGTGGAGAGGGGACAGGCTGGGGAACAGTGGGATGTGGAGAGGGGACAGACTGGGGAACAGTGGGATATAGAGAGGGGACAGGCTGGGGAACAGTGGGATGTGGAGAGGGGACAGACTGGGGAACAGTGGGATATAGAGAGGGGACAGACTGGGGAACAGTGGGATATAGAGAGGGGACAGACTGGGGAACAGTGGGATGTGAGGAGGGGACAGACTGGGGAACAGTGGGATGTCGAGAGGGGACAGACTGGGGAACAGTGGGATATAGAGAGGGGACAGAATGGGGAACAGTGGGATATAGGGAGGGGGCAGACTGGGGAACAGTGGGATATAGAGTGGGGACAGACTGGGGAACAGTTGGATGTGAGGAGGGGACAGACTGGGGAACAGTGGAATATAGAGAGGGGACAGACTGGGGAACAGTGGGATGTGAGGAGGGGACAGACTGGGGAACAGTGGGATGTCGAGAGGGGACAGACTGGGGAACAGTGGGATATAGAGAGGGGACAGGCTGGGGAACAGTGGGATATAGAGAGGGGACAGACTGGGGAACAGTGGGATGTGAGGAGGGGACAGACTGGGGAACAGTGGGATGTGAGGAGGGGACAGGCTGGGGAACAGTGGGATGTGGAGAGGGGACAGACTGGGGAACAGTGGGATATAGAGAGGGGACAGACTGGGGAACAGTGGGATATAGAGAGGGGACAGACTGGGGAACAGTGGGATGTGAGGAGGGGACAGACTGGGGAACAGTGGGATGTCGAGAGGGGACAGACTGGGGAACAGTGGGATATAGAGAGGGGACAGAATGGGGAACAGTGGGATATAGGGAGGGGGCAGACTGGGGAACAGTGGGATATAGAGTGGGGACAGACTGGGGAACAGTTGGATGTGAGGAGGGGACAGACTGGGGAACAGTGGGATGTAGAGAGGGGACAGAATGGGGAACAGTGGGATATAGGGAGGGGGCAGACTGGGGAACAGTGGGATATAGAGTGGGGACAGACTGGGGAACAGTTGGATGTGAGGAGGGGACAGACTGGGGAACAGTGGGATGTAGAGAGGGGACAGACTGGGGAACAGTGGGATATAGAGAGGGGACAGACTGGGGAACAGTGGGATATAGAGAGGGGACAGGCTGGGGAACAGTGGGATGTGAGGAGGGGACAGACTGGGGAACAGTGGGATGTCGAGAGGGGACAGACTGGGGAACAGTGGGATATAGAGAGGGGACAGAATGGGGAACAGTGGGATATAGGGAGGGGGCAGACTGGGGAACAGTGGGATATAGAGTGGGGACAGACTTGGGAACAGTTGGATGTGAGGAGGGGACAGACTGGGGAACAGTGGGATATAGAGCGGGGACAGACTGGGGAACAGTGGAATATAGAGAGGGGGCAGACTGGGGAACAGTTGGATGTGAGGAGGGGACAGACTGGGGAACAGTGGGATATAGAGCGGGGACAGACTGGGGAACAGTGGAATATAGAGAGGGGGCAGACTGGGGAACAGTTGGATGTGAGGAGGGGACAGACTGGGGAACAGTGGGATATAGAGTGGGGACAGACTGGGGAACAGTGGGATGTGAGGAGGGGACAGATTGGGGAACAGTGGGATATAGAGAGGGGACAGACTGGGGAACAGTGGGATGTAGAGAGGGGACAGACTGGGGAACAGTGGGATGTAGAGAGGGGACAGACTGGGGAACAGTGGGATGTAGAGAGGGGACAGACTGGGGAACAGTGGGATATAGAGTGGGGACAGACTGGGGAACAGTGGGATGTGAGGAGGGGACAGATTGGGGAACAGTGGGATATAGAGAGGGGACAGACTGGGGAACAGTGGGATGTAGAGAGGGGACAGACTGGGGAACAGTGGGATGTAGAGAGGGGACAGACTGGGGAACAGTGGGATGTGGAGAGGGGACAGACTGGGGAACAGTGGAATATAGAGAGGGGACAGACAGGGGAACAGTGGGATATAGAGAGGGGACAGGCTGGGGAACAGTGGGATATAGAGAGGGGACAGAATGGGGAACAGTGGGATATAGGGAGGGGGCAGACTGGGGAACAGTGGGATATAGAGTGGGGACAGACTGGGGAACAGTTGGATGTGAGGAGGGGACAGACTGGGGAACAGTGGGATGTAGAGAGGGGACAGACTGGGGAACAGTGGGATATAGAGCGGGGACAGACTGGGGAACAGTGGAATATAGAGAGGGGGCTGACTGGGGAACAGTTGGATGTGAGGAGGGGACAGACTGGGGAACAGTGGGATGTAGAGAGGGGACAGACTGGGGAACAGTGGGATATAGAGTGGGGACAGACTGGGGAACAGTGGGATGTGAGGAGGGGACAGATTGGGGAACAGTGGGATATAGAGAGGGGACAGACTGGGGAACAGTGGGATATAGAGAGGGGACAGACTGGGGAACAGTGGGATGTAGAGAGGGGACAGACTGGGGAACAGTGGGATGTGGAGAGGGGACAGACTGGGGAACAGTGGAATATAGAGAGGGGACAGACAGGGGAACAGTGGGATATAGAGAGGGGACAGGCTGGGGAACAGTGGGATGTGGAGAGGGGACAGACTGGGGAACAGTGGGATATAGAGAGGGGACAGACTGGGGAACAGTGGGATGTAGAGAGGGGACAGACTGGGGAACAGTGGGATGTGGAGAGGGGACAGACTGGGGAACAGTGGAATATAGAGAGGGGACAGACAGGGGAACAGTGGGATATAGAGAGGGGACAGGCTGGGGAACAGTGGGATGTGGAGAGGGGACAGACTGGGGAACAGTGGGATATAGAGAGGGGACAGACTGGGGAACAGTGGGATGTAGAGAGGGGACAGACTGGGGAACAGTGGGATGTGAGGAGGGGACAGGCTGGGGAACAGTGGGATGTGGAGAGGGGACAGACTGGGGAACAGTGGAATATAGAGAGGGGACAGGCTGGGGAACAGTGGGATGTGGAGAGGGGACAGACTGGGGAACAGTGGGATATAGAGAGGGGACAGACTGGGGAACAGTGGGATATAGAGTGGGGACAGGCTGGGGAACAGTGGGATGTGGAGAGGGGACAGACTGGGGAACAGTGGGATATAGAGAGGGGACAGACTGGGGAACAGTGGGATGTGCGGAGGGGACAGACTGGGGAACAGTGGGATGTGGAGAGGGGACAGACTGGGGAACAGTGGGATGTGGAGAGGGGACAGACTGGGGAACAGTGGGATGTGAGGAGGGGACAGACTGAGGAACAGTGGGATATAGAGAGGGGACAGACTGGGGAACAGTGGGATATAGAGAGGGGACAGACTGGGGAACAGTGGGATATAGAGAGGGGACAGACTGGGGAACAGTGGGATATAGAGTGGGGACAGGCTGGGGAACAGTGGGATGTGAGGAGGGGACAGACTGAGGAACAGTGGGATATAGAGTGGGGACAGGCTGGGGAACAGTGGGATGTGGAGAGGGGACAGACTGAGGAACAGTGGGATATAGAGAGGGGACAGACTGGGGAACAGTGGGATATAGAGAGGGGACAGACTGGGGAACAGTGGGATATAGAGAGGGGACACACTGGGGAACAGTGGGATGTGCAGAGGGGACAGATTGGGGAACAGTGGGATATAGAGAGGGGACAGACTGGGGAACAGTGGGATATAGAGAGGGGACAGACTGGGGAACAGTGGGATATAGAGAGGGGACAGACTGGGGAACAGTGGGATATAGAGAGGGGACACACTGGGGAACAGTGGGATATAGAGAGGGGACATACTGGGGAACAGTGGAATATAGAGAGGGGACAGGCTGGGGAACAGTGGGATGTGGAGAGGGGACAGATTGGGGAACAGTGGGATATAGAGAGGGGACAGACTGGGGAACAGTGGAATATAGAGAGGGGACAGGCTGGGGAACAGTGGGATGTGGAGAGGGGACAGATTGGGGAACAGTGGGATATAGAGAGGGGACAGACTGGGGAACAGTGGAATATAGAGAGGGGACAGGCTGGGGAACAGTGGGATGTGGAGAGGGGACAGACTGGGGAACATTGGGATATAGAGAGGGGACAGACTGGGGAACAGTGGGATATAGAGTGGGGACAGGCTGGGGAACAGTGGGATGTGAGGAGGGGACAGACTGGGGAACAGTGGGATGTGGAGAGGGGACAGACTGGGGAACAGTGGGATGTGGAGAGGGGACAGATTGGGGAACAGTGGGATATAGAGAGGGGACAGACTGGGGAACAGTGGAATATAGAGAGGGGACAGGCTGGGGAACAGTGGGATGTGGAGAGGGGACAGACTGGGGAACATTGGGATATAGAGAGGGGACAGACTGGGGAACAGTGGGATATAGAGTGGGGACAGGCTGGGGAACAGTGGGATGTGAGGAGGGGACAGACTGGGGAACAGTGGGATGTGGAGAGGGGACAGACTGGGGAACAGTGGGATGTGGAGAGGGGACAGACTGAGGAACAGTGGGATATAGAGAGGGGACAGACTGGGGAACAGTGGGATATAGAGAGGGGACAGACTGGGGAACAGTGGGATATAGAGAGGGGACAGACTGGGGAACAGTGGGATATCGAGAGGGGACAGATTGGGGAACAGTGGGATATAGAGAGGGGACAGACTGGGGAACAGTGGGATGTGGAGAGGGGACAGGCTGGGGAACAGTGGAATATAGAGAGGGGACAGGCTGGGGAACAGTGGGATGTGGAGAGGGGACAGACTGGGGAACAGTGGGATATAGAGAGGGGACAGACTGGGGAACAGTGGGATATAGAGTGGGGACAGGCTGGGGAACAGTGGGATGTGAGGAGGGGACAGACTGGGGAACAGTGGGATGTAGAGAGGGGACAGACTGGGGAACAGTGGGATATAGAGAGGGGACAGACTGGGGAACAGTGGGATATAGAGAGGGGACAGACTGGGGAACAGTGGAATATAGAGAGGGGACAGGCTGGGGAACAGTGGGATGTGGAGAGGGGACAGACTGGGGAACATTGGGATATAGAGAGGGGACAGACTGGGGAACAGTGGGATATAGAGTGGGGACAGGCTGGGGAACAGTGGGATGTGAGGAGGGGACAGACTGGGGAACAGTGGGATGTGGAGAGGGGACAGACTGGGGAACAGTGGGATGTGGAGAGGGGACAGACTGAGGAACAGTGGGATATAGAGAGGGGACAGACTGGGGAACAGTGGGATATAGAGAGGGGACAGACTGGGGAACAGTGGGATATAGAGAGGGGACAGACTGGGGAACAGTGGGATATCGAGAGGGGACAGATTGGGGAACAGTGGGATATAGAGAGGGGACAGACTGGGGAACAGTGGGATGTGGAGAGGGGACAGGCTGGGGAACAGTGGAATATAGAGAGGGGACAGGCTGGGGAACAGTGGGATGTGGAGAGGGGACAGACTGGGGAACAGTGGGATATAGAGAGGGGACAGACTGGGGAACAGTGGGATATAGAGTGGGGACAGGCTGGGGAACAGTGGGATGTGAGGAGGGGACAGACTGGGGAACAGTGGGATATAGAGAGGGGACAGACTGGGGAACAGTGGGATATAGAGAGGGGACAGACTGGGGAACAGTGGGATGTGCAGAGGGGACAGACTGGGGAACAGTGGGATGTGCAGAGGGGACAGACTGGGGAACAGTGGGATATAGAGAGGGGACAGATTGGGGAACAGTGGGATGTGAGGAGGGGACAGACTGGGGAACAGTGGGATATAGAGAGGGGACAGATTGGGGAACAGTGGGATGTGAGGAGGGGACAGACTGGGGAACAGTGGGATATAATTAATGGCAGCATTTCACGAGCGCCTTTCACCAGCTGCGGACGTCCCAAAGCTTCTCACAGACAACGAAGTACTATTTTTGAAGTGCGGTCACTGTTATGACGGAGGAAACGCAGCAACCAATTTGCGCACAGCAAGATCCCACAGACAGCAATGTGATAATGACCCAGATCATGTTTTTTTTTAGTGATGTTGGTTGAGGGATAAATATTATCCCCAGGATCCCGGGGAGAACTCCCCCCCTGCTCTTCTTCCAAATAGTGGCCGTGGGATCTTTTACACCCACCTGAGAGGGCAGACGGGGCCTTGGTTTCATGTCTCAGCTGAAAGATGGCACCTCCGACAGTGCAGCACTCCCTCAGTACTGACCCTCCGACGGTGCGGCGCTCCCTCAGTACTGACCCTCTGACAGTGCAGCACTCCCACAGTACTGACCTTCCGACACTGCAGCACTCCCTCAGTACTGACCCTCCGACAGTGCAGCACACCCTCAGTACTGACCCTCCGACAGTGCAGCACTCCCTCAGTACTGACCCTCCAACAGTGCAGCACTCCCTCAGTACTGACCCTCCGACAGTGCGGCACTTACTGACCCTCTGACAGTGCAGCGCTCCCTCACTACTGACCCTCCGACAGTGCAGCACTCCCTCAGTACTGACCCTCCAACAGTGCAGCACTCCCTCAGTACTGACCCTCCGACAGTGCAGCGCTCCCTCACTACTGACCCTCCGACAGTGCAGCACTCCCTCAGTATTGACCCTCCGACAGTGCAGCACTCCCTCAGTACTGACCCTCCGACAGTGCGGCACTCCCTCAGTACTGACCCTCCGACAGTGCAGCACTCCCTCAGTACTGACCCTCCGACAGTGCAGCACTCCCTCAGTACTGACCCTCCGACAGTGCAGCACTCCCTCAGTACTGACCCTCCGACAGTGCGGCACTCCCTCAGTACTGACCCTCCGACAGTGCTGCACTCCCTCAGTACTGACCCTCCGACAGTGCAGCACTCCCTCAGTACTGACCCTCCGACAGTGCAGCACTCCCTCAGTACTGACCCTCCGACAGTGCGGCACTCCCTCAGTACTGACCCTCCGACAGTGCGGCACTCCCTCAGTACTGACCCTCCGACAGTGCAGCACTCCCTCAGTACTGACCCTCCGACAGTGCAGCACTCCCTCAGTACTGACCCTCCGACAGTGCAGCACTCCCTCAGTACTGACCCTCCGACAGTGCAGCACTCCCTCAGTACTGACCCTCCGACAGTGCAGCACTCCCTCAGTACTGACCCTCCGACAGTGCAGCACTCCCTCAGTACTGACCCTCTGACAGTGCAGCACTCCCTCAGTACTGACCCTCCGACGTTATACTAAACCCTTTTTAAATCACCAGTCAGTCCCCAGCTGGAGAACTGTGTCCGATTCCAGTCGCCACACACTTCTGGACGGGTGCCGAGTCCTTGGAGAGGGTGCGGGGGGAGATTTACCGGAATGGTCCCAGGGATGAGGGACTTCAGTTAATGTGGAGAGACTGGGAGAAGCTGGGATTGTTCTCCTGAGAGCAGAGAAGGTTAAGGGGGAGATTTAATCAAGGCGTTCAAAATCACGAGGGGGTTTCGATGGAGTAAATGAGGAGAAACTGTTCCCAGTGGCAGGAGGGTCGGTAACCAGAGGGACACAGATTGAGGATAATGGGTAAAAGAACCAGAGGGGGGGAGATGAGGAGAATGTTTTTGACGCAGTGAGTTGTTGTGATCTGGAACGCGCTGCCTGAAAGGGCGGTGGAAGCAGATTCAATAGTAACTTTCAAAAGGGGAATTGGGGAAATACTGGGAGGGGAAAAATTTGCAGGACGATGGGGGAAAGAGCAGCGGCGGTGGGGGGGAGTGGGGACTAATTGGATAGATCTTTCAAAGAGCTAGCACAGGCCCAATGGGCTGAATGGACTCCTCCTGTGCAGTAAGATTCACAGCCGAATTCTGGACTCTTGGAGCCCAAATCCTCGCAACAAGGCTGGGCCTTTGAAAGGAGGACAATCTGTGGAAATCTGTCATCAATGACAACCCAAGGAGGCGGGGGTGTCTGGGATGGGCTCAAATGCCAGCAACCTCCACTCCCAATCTTCAGTCCCATCATGCACTGTTAAAAGGCTATGGGTCAGGCAAGCGTAGGCATCCAATGAGATCAATCACCAGGGTTCCTATTGCAATCGGAGGGGGTTGGGAGGCGTTTGCACCTTAAGCTGGTTGGCCATCCCTGTTTCCATGGAAACCACCCCCTCCCCCCAACCCTCATTTCCTGCTCCCTCTGACCCCCCTCGGCCGAAGACCCCTCTGACCTTTGCGTCGGATCGGCCCACCTTCTCTCGCTCTTCCTCCCTCTCTCCACCCCTTTCTGCGTAGGCGAGCCCTCGGCCGCGCGGCACGCGGGCGGCGCAGTCAACGGGGCGAGGCCGCTCGCCGGCAAAACGAGGGAGGACTTCCCACCCCCCCCCGCCCCAGGGGGAAACGGCGCCCCCAAGGGGCCTCGCCACGGGCCTCGCCACCCGTCGAGGCTCCGCCGGTCACGGAATTTCAGACGGGGGAACCGGGCTTACAGTCTGGTGACCGCGTTTGCGCTCGTGCGGGGAGAATGAGGAACTCTACGACCGGCCGACCATGCAATAAACGCAAAGGAAAACAAACACAGACGATCCATCAAGAGACAAGTGGGTGGGAGCCATGGGCTGGAAAAGACGGCAATAAAAGCCATTGGCTTTTTCTCTTTTATTGAGTATATAATATGCCTCAAAAACATTCGCAGTAATTGTCCTAAATTTACACAAGTCCCTACAGTCCTTGCCCCTCCTCCCACTCCCTCCCCCTGCCCTACCCTCCTTCTCAAGTCTGTCTCTCGCTGTTTTATTCTTTTTCTTTAAACTACAAAAAACAGAAGCAAAGTGACAGCAAATCCCTGGAAAACAGAAGAAAAATAAAAGCTTCGGTTCCTTGGCAACGGGGGGGGGGGCCCCCGGGGGGTTGGTTGTTGGTGGAGCTACTGGCTGGGTACGTCACTGACCAACTCGACACCGTGCTGTTGGAGTTGCGCCCTGAGCAGAGCGTTCTCATTTTTCAACTCGTCGATCTGTTGGGAGACACAAAGGCAGAGCGCGGTGAGACGAGGGAAAACACCAATTTCTCAAGGACGCTTTTCATCTCAAGGCCGTTCAGCCCATCGTGTCCGCTCTGGCTCTCCGAAAGAGCGGCTCCCTCAGTTCCGTTCCCCCTGCCTTCGCCCCGTAATCTCTTCCCAAATACTTTCAATCTGTGCCCTCTCGTTCTCGATCCTTTCACCAGTGGGAACAGTTTCTCTCTATCTACTCTGTCCAGACCCCTCATGATTTTTGAACACCTCGATCAAATCACCTCTCAGCCTTCTCTTCTCCAAGGAAAACAGTCCGAACTTCTCCAATCTATCTTCATAACTGAAATTCCTCATCCCTGGAACCATTCTCCTGAATCTTATCCGTACTCTCTCCAATGTCCTCTCGTCTTTCCTCAAGTGCGGCTCCCAGAACTGGATGCAATTCTCCAGCTGAGGCCAAACTAGTGTCTTATACAAGTTTAGCAAAACTTCCTTGCTCTTGTACTCTATGCCCCTATTAATAAAGACCAGGATACTGTATGCTTTACTAACTGCTCTCTCCACCTGTCCTGTCACCTTCAATGACCCATGTACATATACACCCAGGTCCCTCTGCTCCTGCAACCCCTTTCGAATTGTACCCTTTATTCTATATGTTATTTTATGGAGGTGGTGTAGTGTATTATCACTGGACTAGTAACCCAGAGACCCAGGCTATTTCTCTGGGGACATGGGTTGGAATCCCACCACAGCAGAAGGTGGAATTTGAATTTAATTAATAAATCTGGTATTAAAAGCTAGTCTAATGACGGCCATGAAACCATCGTCGATTGTTGTAAAAACCCAGCTGGTTCACTAATGTCCTTTAGGGAAGGAAATCTGCTGTCCTTACCTGGTCTGGCCTACATGTGACTCCAGACCCACAGCAATGTGGTTAACTCTTACATTCCCTCTGAAATGACCTAGCAAGCCACTCAGTTGTACCTAACCACTACAAAGTCAATAAAAAGGAATGAAACCGGACGGACCTCCCGGCATCGACCGAGGCACCGGAAATGACAACGGCAAACCCAGCCCTGTCGACCCTGCAAAGTCCTCCTTACTAACATCTGAGGGCTTGTGCCAAAGTTGGGAGAGCTGTCCCACAGACTAGTCAAGCAACAGCCTGACATAGTCATACTCACGGAATCATACCTTACAGACAATGTCCCAGACACTGCCATCACCAATCCCAGGTATGTCCTGTCACACCGGCAGGACAGACCCACCAGAAGTGGTGGCACAGTGGTATACAGTAGGGAGGGAGTTGCCCTGGGAGTCCTCAACATCGACTCCGGACCTCATGAAGTCTCATGGCATCAGGTCAAACATGGGCAAGGTAACCTCCTACTGATTACAACCTACTGCCCTCCCTCAGCTGATGAGTCAGTACTCCTCCATGTTGAACACCACTTGGAGGAAGCACTGAGGGTGGCAAGGGCACAAAATGTACTCTGGGTGGGGGGTCTTCAAAGTCCATCACCAAGAGTGGCTCGGTAGCACCACTACTGTCCAAACTGGCCGAGTCCGAAAGGACATAGCTGCTAGACTGGGTCTGCAGCAGCTGGTGAGGGAACCAACACGAGGGAACAACATACTCGATCTCGTCCTCATCAATCTGCCTGCCGCAGAAGTATCTGTCCATGACTGTATTGGTAGGAGTGACCACCGCACAGTCCTTGTGGAGACGAAGTCCCGCCTTCACATTGAGGATACCGTCCATCGTGTTGTGTGACACTATCACCATGCTAAATGGGATAGATTTCAAACAGATTTCGCAATGCAAAACTGGGCATCCGTGAGGCGCTGTGGGCCATCAGCAGCAGCAGAATTGTACTCAACCACAATCTGTAACCTCATGGCCTGGCATATCCCCCACTCTACCATTACCATCAAGCCAGGAGACCAACCCTGGTTCAATGAAGAGAGCAGGAGGGCATGTCAGGAGCAGCACCAGGCATACCTCAAAATGAGGTGTCAACCTGGTGAAGCTACAACACAAGGACTATCTCTGTGCCAAACTGCGTAAGCAGCATGCGATAGACAGAGCTAAGCGATCCCATAACCAACGGATCAGATCTCAGTTCTGCAGTCCTGCCACATCCAGCCGTGAATGGTGGTGGACAATTAAACAACTAACTGGAGGTGGTGTCTCCACAAATATCCTCATCCTCAATGATGGGGGAGCCCAGCACATCAGTGCGAAAGATAAGGCTGAAGCATTTGCAACAATCTTCAGCCAGAAGTGCCAAGTTGATGATCCATCTCAGCCTCCTCCTGAAGTCCCCAGCATCACAGATGCCAGACTTCAGCCAATTCGATTCACTCCGTGTGATATCAAGAAATGACTGAAGGCCCTGGATACTGCAAAGGCTATGGGCCCTGACAATATTCCAGCAATAGTACTGAAGACCTGTGCTCCAGAACTTGCCGAGCCCCTAGCCAAGCTGTTCCAGTACAGCGACAACACTGGCATCTACCCTGCAATGTGGAAAATTGCCCAGGTATGTCCTGTACACAAAAAGCAGGACAAGTCCAACCCAACCAATTACTGCCCCATCAGTCTACTCTCAATCATCAGTATAGTGTTGGAAGGTGTCATCAACAGTGCCATCAAGCGGCACTTGCTTCGCAATAACCTGCTCAGTGACATTCAGTTTGGGTTCCGCCAGGGCCACTCAGCTCCTGACCTCATTAGTTCAAACATCATTGGTTCAAACATGGACAAAAGAGCTGAACTCAAGAGGTGAGGTGAGAGTGACTGCCCTTGACATCAAGGCAGCATTTGACCGAGTATGACATCAAGGAGCCCTAACAAAACTGGAGTCAATGGGAATCAGGGGGAAAACCCTCCACTGGTTGGAGTCATACTTAGCACAAAGGAAGATGGTTGTGGTTGTTGGAGGTCAATCATCTGAGCTCCAGGACATCACTGCAGGAGTTCCTCAGGGTAGTGTCCTTGGCCCAACCATCTTCAGCTGCTTCATCAATGACCTTCCTTCAATCAGAAGTGGGGATGTTCGCTGCTGATTGCACAATGTTCAGCACCATTCGCGACTCCTCAGATACTGAAGCAGTCCGTGTAGAAATGCAGCAAGACCTGGACAATATCCAGGCTTGGGCTGATAAGTGACAAGTAACATTCGCTCCACACAAGTGCCAGGCAATGACCATCTCCAACAAGAGAGAATCTAACCATCTCCCCTTGACATTCAACGGCATTACCATCGCTGAATCCCCCACTATCAACATCCTGGGGGCTACCATTGACCAGAAACTGAACTGGAGTAGCCATATAAATACCATGGCTACAAGAGCAGGTCAGAGGCTAGGAATCCTGAGGCAAGTAACTCACCTCCTGACTCCCCAAAGCCTGTCCACAATCTACAAGGCACAAGTCAGGAGTGTGATGGAATACTCTCCACTTGCCTGGATGGCTGCAGCTCCAACAACACTCAAGAAGCTTGACACCATCCAGGACAAAGCAGCCCGCTTGATTGGCTCCCCATCCTCAAACATTCACTCCCTCCACCACCGGCGCACAGTGTCAGCAGTGTGTACCATCTACAAGATGCACTGCAGCAACTCACCAAGGATCCTTAGACAGCACCTTCCAAACCCGCGACCTCTACCAACTAGAAGGACAAGGGCAGCAGATGCATGGGAACACCACCACCTGCAAGTTCCCCTCCAAGTCACACACCATCCTGACTTGGAACTATATCGCCGTTCCTTCACTGTCGCTGGGTCAAAATCCTGGAACTCCCTTCCTAACAGCACTGTGGGTGTACCTACCTCACATGGACTGCAGCGATTCAAGAAGGCAGCTCACCACCACCTTCTCAAGGGGCAATTAGGGATTGTGACGCCCACATCCCATGAATGAATAAAAAAAATGTTCTTCCTACCAAAATGAATCACTTCATATTTCTCTGCATTGAACTCCATCTGCCACCTGTCTGCCCATTCCACCAACTTGTCTATGTCCTTTTGAAGTTCGACACTATCCTCCTCACAGTTCACAATGCTTCCAAGTTTCGTATCATCTGCAAACTTTGAAATTGTGCCCTGTACACCAAAGGTCTAGGTCATTAATATATACCAGGAAAAGCAAGGGTCCCGACACTGA
>NC_090409.1:40336848-40389576 GCF_036365525.1 Heterodontus francisci
TCAATAATCAAACCAGACACCGTTCAATATCAATAATCAAACCAGACACCGTTCAATATCAATAATCAAACCAGACACCGTTCAATATCAATAATCAAACCAGACACCGTTCAGTATCAATAATCAAACCAGACACCGGTTCAGTATCAATAATCAAACCAGACACCGTTCAATATCAATAATCAAACCAGACACCGTTCAATATCAATAATCAAACCAGACACCGTTCAGTATCAATAATCAAACCAGACACCGTTCAGTATCAATAATCAAACCAGACACCGTTCAGTATCAATAATCAAACCCGACACCGTTCAATATCAATAATCAAACCAGACACCGTTCAATATCAATAATCAAACCAGACACCGTTCAATATCAATAATCAAACCAGACACCGTTCAATATCAATAATCAAACCAGACACCGTTCAGTATCAATAATCAAACCAGACACCGTTCAGTATCAATAATCAAACCAGACACCGTTCAGTATCAATAATCAAACCAGACACCGTTCAATATCAATAATCAAACCAGACACCGTTCAAGTATCAATAATCAAACCAGACACCGTTCAATATCAATAATCAAACCAGACACCGTTCAGTATCAATAATCAAACCAGACACCGTTCAGTATCAATAATCAAACCAGACACCGTTCAATATCAATAATCAAACCAGACACCGTTCAATATCAATAATCAAACCAGACACCGTTCAGTATCAATAATCAAACCAGACACCGTTCAATATCAATAATCAAACCAGACACCGTTCAGTATCAATAATCAAACCAGACACCGTTCAATATCAATAATCAAACCAGACACCGTTCAATATCAATAATCAAACCAGACACCGTTCAATATCAATAATCAAACCAGACACCGTTCAGTATCAATAATCAAACCAGACACCGTTCAGTATCAATAATCAAACCAGACACCGTTCAGTATCAATAATCAAACCAGACACCGTTCAGTATCAATAATCAAACCAGACACCGTTCAGTATCAATAATCAAACCAGACACCGTTCAGTATCAATAATCAAACCAGACACCGTTCAATATCAATAATCAAACCAGACACCGTTCAATATCAATAATCAAACCAGACACCGTTCAGTATCAATAATCAAACCAGACACCGTTCAAGTATCAATAATCAAACCAGACACCGTTCAGTATCAATAATCAAACCAGACACCGTTCAATATCAATAATCAAACCAGACACCGTTCAATATCAATAATCAAACCAGACACCGTTCAGTATCAATAATCAAACCAGACACCGTTCAATATCAATAATCAAACCAGACACCGTTCAATATCAATAATCAAACCAGACACCGTTCAATATCAATAATCAAACCAGACACCGTTCAATATCAATAATCAAACCAGACACCGTTCAGTATCAATAATCAAACCAGACACCGTTCAATATCAATAATCAAACCAGACACCGTTCAGTATCAATAATCAAACCAGACACCGTTCAATATCAATAATCAAACCAGACACCGTTCAATATCAATAATCAAACCAGACACCGTTCAGTATCAATAATCAAACCAGACACCGTTCAGTATCAATAATCAAACCGTACAATATCAATAATCAAACCAGACACCGTTCAGTATCAATAATCAAACCAGACACCGTTCAATATCAATAATCAAACCAGACACCGTTCAGTATCAATAATCAAACCAGACACCGTTCAGTATCAATAATCAATCCAGACACCGTTCAGTATCAATAATCAAACCAGACACCGTTCAATATCAATAATCAAACCAGACACCGTTCAGTATCAATAATCAAACCAGACACCGTTCAATATCAATAATCAAACCAGACACCGTTCAATATCAATAATCAAACCAGACACCGTTCAGTATCAATAATCAAACCAGACACCGTTCAATATCAATAATCAAACCAGACACCGTTCAGTATCAATAATCAAACCAGACACCGTTCAATATCAATAATCAAACCAGACACCGTTCAATATCAATAATCAAACCAGACACCGTTCAGTATCAATAATCAAACCAGACACCGTTCAGTATCAATAATCAAACCAGACACCGTTCAGTATCAATAATCAAACCAGACACCGTTCAGTATCAATAATCAAACCAGACACCGTTCAGTATCAATAATCAAACCAGACACCGTTCAATATCAATAATCAAACCAGACACCGTTCAGTATCAATAATCAAACCAGACACCGTTCAATATCAATAATCAAACCAGACACCGTTCAATATCAATAATCAAACCAGACACCGTTCAGTATCAATAATCAAACCAGACACCGTTCAATATCAATAATCAAACCAGACACCGTTCAATATCAATAATCAAACCAGACACCGTTCAGTATCAATAATCAAACCAGACACCGTTCAATATCAATAATCAAACCAGACACCGTTCAGTATCAATAATCAAACCAGACACCGTTCAATATCAATAATCAAACCAGACACCGTTCAATATCAATAATCAAACCAGACACCGTTCAGTATCAATAATCAAACCAGACACCGTTCAGTATCAATAATCAAACCAGACACCGTTCAGTATCAATAATCAAACCGTACAATATCAATAATCAAACCAGACACCGTTCAGTATCAATAATCAAACCAGACACCGTTCAATATCAATAATCAAACCAGACACCGTTCAGTATCAATAATCAAACCAGACACCGTTCAGTATCAATAATCAAACCAGACACCGTTCAGTATCAATAATCAAACCAGACACCGTTCAATATCAATAATCAAACCAGACACCGTTCAGTATCAATAATCAAACCAGACACCGTTCAGTATCAATAATCAAACCAGACACCGTTCAATATCAATAATCAAACCAGACACCGTTCAGTATCAATAATCAAACCAGACACCGTTCAATATCAATAATCAAACCAGACACCGTTCAGTATCAATAATCAAACCAGACACCGTTCAATATCAATAATCAAACCAGACACCGTTCAATATCAATAATCAAACCAGACACCGTTCAGTATCAATAATCAAACCAGACACCGTTCAGTATCAATAATCAAACCAGACACCGTTCAGTATCAATAATCAAACCAGACACCGTTCAGTATCAATAATCAAACCAGACACCGTTCAGTATCAATAATCAAACCAGACACCGTTCAATATCAATAATCAAACCAGACACCGTTCAATATCAATAATCAAACCAGACACCGTTCAGTATCAATAATCAAACCAGACACCGTTCAATATCAATAATCAAACCAGACACCGTTCAATATCAATAATCAAACCAGACACCGTTCAGTATCAATAATCAAACCAGACACCGTTCAATATCAATAATCAAACCAGACACCGTTCAGTATCAATAATCAAACCAGACACCGTTCAATATCAATAATCAAACCAGACACCGTTCAATATCAATAATCAAACCAGACACCGTTCAGTATCAATAATCAAACCAGACACCGTTCAGTATCAATAATCAAACCAGACACCGTTCAGTATCAATAATCAAACCGTTCAATATCAATAATCAAACCAGACACCGTTCATTATCAATAATCAAACCAGACACCGTTCAGTATCAATAATCAAACCAGACACCGTTCAGTATCAATAATCAAACCAGACACCGTTCAGTATCAATAATCAAACCAGACACCGTTCAGTATCAATAATCAAACCAGACACCGTTCAATATCAATAATCAAACCAGACACCGTTCAGTATCAATAATCAAACCAGACACCGTTCAATATCAATAATCAAACCAGACACCGTTCAATATCAATAATCAAACCAGACACCGTTCAGTATCAATAATCAAACCAGACACCGTTCAATATCAATAATCAAACCAGACACCGTTCAGTATCAATAATCAAACCAGACACCGTTCAATATCAATAATCAAACCAGACACCGTTCAATATCAATAATCAAACCAGACACCGTTCAGTATCAATAATCAAACCAGACACCGTTCAATATCAATAATCAAACCAGACACCGTTCAGTATCAATAATCAAACCAGACACCGTTCAATATCAATAATCAAACCAGACACCGTTCAATATCAATAATCAAACCAGACACCGTTCAGTATCAATAATCAAACCAGACACCGTTCAATATCAATAATCAAACCAGACACCGTTCAGTATCAATAATCAAACCAGACACCGTTCAGTATCAATAATCAAACCAGACACCGTTCAGTATCAATAATCAAACCAGACACCGTTCAATATCAATAATCAAACCAGACACCGTTCAATATCAATAATCAAACCAGACACCGTTCAATATCAATAATCAAACCAGACACCGTTCAGTATCAATAATCAAACCAGACACCGTTCAGTATCAATAATCAAACCAGACACCGTTCAATATCAATAATCAAACCAGACACCGTTCAATATCAATAATCAAACCAGACACCGTTCAGTATCAATAATCAAACCAGACACCGTTCAGTATCAATAATCAAACCAGACACCGTTCAGTATCAATAATCAAACCAGACACCGTTCAATATCAATAATCAAACCAGACACCGTTCAGTATCAATAATCAAAACCAGACACCGTTCAATATCAATAATCAAACCAGACACCGTTCAATATCAATAATCAAACCAGACACCGTTCAGTATCAATAATCAAACCAGACACCGTTCAGTATCAATAATCAAACCAGACACCGTTCAATATCAATAATCAAACCAGACACCGTTCAATATCAATAATCAAACCAGACACCGTTCAATATCAATAATCAAACCAGACACCGTTCAATATCAATAATCAAACCAGACACCGTTCAGTATCAATAATCAAACCAGACACCGTTCAGTATCAATAATCAAACCAGACACCGTTCAATATCAATAATCAAACCAGACACCGTTCAGTATCAATAATCAAACCAGACACCGTTCAGTATCAATAATCAAACCAGACACCGTTCAATATCAATAATCAAACCAGACACCGTTCAGTATCAATAATCAAACCAGACACCGTTCAATATCAATAATCAAACCAGACACCGTTCAGTATCAATAATCAAACCAGACACCGTTCAGTATCAATAATCAAACCAGACACCGTTCAGTATCAATAATCAAACCAGACACCGTTCAATATCAATAATCAAACCAGACACCGTTCAGTATCAATAATCAAACCAGACACCGTTCAGTATCAATAATCAAACCAGACACCGTTCAGTATCAATAATCAAACCAGACACCGTTCAATATCAATAATCAAACCAGACACCGTTCAATATCAATAATCAAACCAGACACCGTTCAGTATCAATAATCAAACCAGACACCGTTCAGTATCAATAATCAAACCAGACACCGTTCAGTATCAATAATCAAACCAGACACCGTTCAATATCAATAATCAAACCAGACACCGTTCAATATCAATAATCAAACCAGACACCGTTCAGTATCAATAATCAAACCAGACACCGTTCAATATCAATAATCAAACCAGACACCGTTCAAGTAATCAATAATCAAACCAGACACCGTTCAGTATCAATAATCAAACCAGACACCGTTCAATATCAATAATCAAACCAGACACCGTTCAGTATCAATAATCAAACCAGACACCGTTCAATATCAATAATCAAACCAGACACCGTTCAGTATCAATAATCAAACCAGACACCGTTCAATATCAATAATCAAACCAGACACCGTTCAGTATCAATAATCAAACCAGACACCGTTCAGTATCAATAATCAAACCAGACACCGTTCAGTATCAATAATCAAACCGTACAATATCAATAATCAAACCAGACACCGTTCAGTATCAATAATCAAACCAGACACCGTTCAATATCAATAATCAAACCAGACACCGTTCAGTATCAATAATCAAACCAGACACCGTTCAGTATCAATAATCAAACCAGACACCGTTCAGTATCAATAATCAAACCAGACACCGTTCAATATCAATAATCAAACCAGACACCGTTCAGTATCAATAATCAAACCAGACACCGTTCAATATCAATAATCAAACCAGACACCGTTCAATATCAATAATCAAACCAGACACCGTTCAGTATCAATAATCAAACCAGACACCGTTCAATATCAATAATCAAACCAGACACCGTTCAGTATCAATAATCAAACCAGACACCGTTCAATATCAATAATCAAACCAGACACCGTTCAATATCAATAATCAAACCAGACACCGTTCAGTATCAATAATCAAACCAGACACCGTTCAAGTATCAATAATCAAACCAGACACCGTTCAGTATCAATAATCAAACCAGACACCGTTCAGTATCAATAATCAAACCAGACACCGTTCAGTATCAATAATCAAACCAGACACCGTTCAGTATCAATAATCAAACCAGACACCGTTCAGTATCAATAATCAAACCAGACACCGTTCAATATCAATAATCAAACCAGACACCGTTCAGTATCAATAATCAAACCAGACACCGTTCAATATCAATAATCAAACCAGACACCGTTCAATATCAATAATCAAACCAGACACCGTTCAGTATCAATAATCAAACCAGACACCGTTCAATATCAATAATCAAACCAGACACCGTTCAGTATCAATAATCAAACCAGACACCGTTCAATATCAATAATCAAACCAGACACCGTTCAATATCAATAATCAAACCAGACACCGTTCAGTATCAATAATCAAACCAGACACCGTTCAGTATCAATAATCAAACCAGACACCGTTCAGTATCAATAATCAAACCGTTCAATATCAATAATCAAACCAGACACCGTTCAGTATCAATAATCAAACCAGACACCGTTCAATATCAATAATCAAACCAGACACCGTTCAGTATCAATAATCAAACCAGACACCGTTCAGTATCAATAATCAAACCAGACACCGTTCAGTATCAATAATCAAACCAGACACCGTTCAATATCAATAATCAAACCAGACACCGTTCAGTATCAATAATCAAACCAGACACCGTTCAATATCAATAATCAAACCAGACACCGTTCAGTATCAATAATCAAACCAGACACCGTTCAGTATCAATAATCAAACCAGACACCGTTCAGTATCAATAATCAAACCAGACACCGTTCAGTATCAATAATCAAACCAGACACCGTTCAATATCAATAATCAAACCAGACACCGTTCAGTATCAATAATCAAACCAGACACCGTTCAATATCAATAATCAAACCAGACACCGTTCAGTATCAATAATCAAACCAGACACCGTTCAGTATCAATAATCAAACCAGACACCGTTCAATATCAATAATCAAACCAGACACCGTTCAATATCAATAATCAAACCAGACACCGTTCAGTATCAATAATCAAACCAGACACCGTTCAATATCAATAATCAAACCAGACACCGTTCAGTATCAATAATCAAACCAGACACCGTTCAATATCAATAATCAACAGACACCGTTCAGTATCAATAATCAAACCAGACACCGTTCAATATCAATAATCAAACCAGACACCGTTCAGTATCAATAATCAAACCAGACACCGTTCAATATCAATAATCAAACCAGACACCGTTCAATATCAATAATCAAACCAGACACCGTTCAGTATCAATAATCAAACCAGACACCGTTCAGTATCAATAATCAAACCAGACACCGTTCAGTATCAATAATCAACCAACCGTTCAATATCAATAATCAAACCAGACACCGTTCAGTATCAATAATCAAACCAGACACCGTTCAATATCAATAATCAAACCAGACACCGTTCAGTATCAATAATCAAACCAGACACCGTTCAGTATCAATAATCAAACCAGACAACCGTTCAGTATCAATAATCAAACCAGACACCGTTCAATATCAATAATCAAACCAGACACCGTTCAGTATCAATAATCAAACCAGACACCGTTCAATATCAATAATCAAACCAGACACCGTTCAATATCAATAATCAAACCAGACACCGTTCAGTATCAATAATCAAACCAGACACCGTTCAATATCAATAATCAAACCAGACACCGTTCAGTATCAATAATCAAACCAGACACCGTTCAATATCAATAATCAAACCAGACACCGTTCAATATCAATAATCAAACCAGACACCGTTCAGTATCAATAATCAAACCAGACACCGTTCAGTATCAATAATCAAACCAGACACCGTTCAGTATCAATAATCAAACCAGACACCGTTCAGTATCAATAATCAAACCAGACACCGTTCAATATCAATAATCAAACCAGACACCGTTCAGTATCAATAATCAAACCAGACACCGTTCAATATCAATAATCAAACCAGACACCGTTCAATATCAATAATCAAACCAGACACCGTTCAGTATCAATAATCAAACCAGACACCGTTCAATATCAATAATCAAACCAGACACCGTTCAATATCAATAATCAAACCAGACACCGTTCAGTATCAATAATCAAACCAGACACCGTTCAATATCAATAATCAAACCAGACACCGTTCAGTATCAATAATCAAACCAGACACCGTTCAATATCAATAATCAAACCAGACACCGTTCAATATCAATAATCAAACCAGACACCGTTCAGTATCAATAATCAAACCAGACACCGTTCAATATCAATAATCAAACCAGACACCGTTCAGTATCAATAATCAAACCAGACACCGTTCAGTATCAATAATCAAACCAGACACCGTTCAGTATCAATAATCAAACCAGACACCGTTCAGTATCAATAATCAAACCAGACACCGTTCAGTATCAATAATCAAACCAGACACCGTTCAGTATCAATAATCAAACCAGACACCGTTCAATATCAATAATCAAACCAGACACCGTTCAGTATCAATAATCAAACCAGACACCGTTCAGTATCAATAATCAAACCAGACACCGTTCAGTATCAATAATCAAACCAGACACCGTTCAATATCAATAATCAAACCAGACACCGTTCAATATCAATAATCAAACCAGACACCGTTCAATATCAATAATCAAACCAGACACCGTTCAGTATCAATAATCAAACCAGACACCGTTCAGTATCAATAATCAAACCAGACACCGTTCAGTATCAATAATCAAACCAGACACCGTTCAATATCAATAATCAAACCAGACACCGTTCAGTATCAATAATCAAACCAGACACCGTTCAATATCAATAATCAAACCAGACACCGTTCAGTATCAATAATCAAACCAGACACCGTTCAGTATCAATAATCAAACCAGACACCGTTCAATATCAATAATCAAACCAGACACCGTTCAATATCAATAATCAAACCAGACACCGTTCAGTATCAATAATCAAACCAGACACCGTTCAATATCAATAATCAAACCAGACACCGTTCAGTATCAATAATCAAACCAGACACCGTTCAGTATCAATAATCAAACCAGACACCGTTCAATATCAATAATCAAACCAGACACCGTTCAATATCAATAATCAAACCAGACACCGTTCAATATCAATAATCAAACCAGACACCGTTCAGTATCAATAATCAAACCAGACACCGTTCAGTATCAATAATCAAACCAGACACCGTTCAGTATCAATAATCAAACCAGACACCGTTCAGTATCAATAATCAAACCAGACACCGTTCAATATCAATAATCAAACCAGACACCGTTCAATATCAATAATCAAACCAGACACCGTTCAGTATCAATAATCAAACCAGACACCGTTCAGTATCAATAATCAAACCAGACACCGTTCAATATCAATAATCAAACCAGACACCGTTCAATATCAATAATCAAACCAGACACCGTTCAGTATCAATAATCAAACCAGACACCGTTCAATATCAATAATCAAACCAGACACCGTTCAGTATCAATAATCAAACCAGACACCGTTCAATATCAATAATCAAACCAGACACCGTTCAGTATCAATAATCAAACCAGACACCGTTCAATATCAATAATCAAACCAGACACCGTTCAGTATCAATAATCAAACCAGACACCGTTCAGTATCAATAATCAAACCAGACACCGTTCAAGTATCAATAATCAAACCAGACACCGTTCAATATCAATAATCAAACCAGACACCGTTCAGTATCAATAATCAAACCAGACACCGTTCAGTATCAATAATCAAACCAGACACCGTTCAATATCAATAATCAAACCAGACACCGTTCAGTATCAATAATCAAACCAGACACCGTTCAATATCAATAATCAAACCAGACACCGTTCAATATCAATAATCAAACCAGACACCGTTCAATATCAATAATCAAACCAGACACCGTTCAGTATCAATAATCAAACCAGACACCGTTCAATATCAATAATCAAACCAGACACCGTTCAATATCAATAATCAAACCAGACACCGTTCAGTATCAATAATCAAACCCAGACACCGTTCAATATCAATAATCAAACCAGACACCGTTCAGTATCAATAATCAAACCAGACACCGTTCAATATCAATAATCAAACCAGACACCGTTCAGTATCAATAATCAAACCAGACACCGTTCAGTATCAATAATCAAACCAGACACCGTTCAGTATCAATAATCAAACTCAGACACCGTCAATATCAATAATCAAACCAGACACCGTTCAATATCAATAATCAAACCAGACACCGTTCAGATCAATAATCAAACCAGACACCGTTCAGTATCAATAATCAAACCAGACACCGTTCAATATCAATAATCAAACCAGACACCGTTCAGTATCAATAATCAAACCAGACACCGTTCAATATCAATAATCAAACCAGACACCGTTCAGTATCAATAATCAAACCAGACACCGTTCAGTATCAATAATCAAACCAGACACCGTTCAATATCAATAATCAACCAGACACCGTTCAGTATCAATAATCAAACCAGACACCGTTCAGTATCAATAATCAAACCAACACCGTTCATATCAATAATCAAACCAGACACCGTTCAGTATCAATAATCAAACCAGACACCGTTCAGTATCAATAATCAAACCAGACACCGTCAATAATCAAACCAGACACCGTTCAGTATCAATAATCAAACCAGACACCGTTCAGTATCAATAATCAAACCAGACACCGTTCAGTATCAATAATCAAACCAGACACCGTTCAATATCAATAATCAAACCAGACACCGTTCAGTATCAATAATCAAACCAGACACCGTTCAGTATCAAAAATCAAACCAGACACCGTTCAGTATCAATAATCAAACCAGACACCGTTCAATATCAATAATCAAACCAGACACCGTTCAGTATCAATAATCAAACCAGACACCGTTCAATATCAATAATCAAACCCGACACCGTTCAGTATCAATAATCAAACCAGACACCGTTCAGTATCAATAATCAAACCAGACACCGTTCAATATCAATAATCAAACCAGACACCGTTCAGTATCAATAATCAAACCAGACACCGTTCAATATCAATAATCAAACCAGACCACCGTTCAGTATCAATAATCAAACCAGACACCGTTCAGTATCAATAATCAAACCAGACACCGTTCAGTATCAATAATCAAACCAGACACCGTTCAATATCAATAATCAAACCAGACACCGTTCAGTATCAATAATCAAACCAGACACCGTTCAATATCAATAATCAAACCAGACACCGTTCAGTATCAATAATCAAACCAGACACCGTTCAATATCAATAATCAAACCAGACACGTTCAGTATCAATAATCAAACCAGACACCGTTCAATATCAATAATCAAACCAGACACCGTTCAATATCAATAATCAAACCAGACACCGTTCAGTATCAATAATCAAACCAGACACCGTTCAATATCAATAATCAAACCAGACACCGTTCAGTATCAATAATCAAACCAGACACCGTTCAATATCAATAATCAAACCAGACACCGTTCAGTATCAATAATCAAACCAGACACCGTTCAGTATCAATAATCAAACCAGACACCGTTCAGTATCAATAATCAAACCAGACACCGTTCAGTATCAATAATCAAACCAGACACCGTTCAGTATCAATAATCAAACCAGACACCGTTCAATATCAATAATCAAACCAGACACCGTTCAATATCAATAATCAAACCAGACACCGTTCAGTATCAATAATCAAACCAGACACCGTTCAGTATCAATAATCAAACCAGACACCGTTCAATATCAATAATCAAACCAGACACCGTTCAATATCAATAATCAAACCAGACACCGTTCAATATCAATAATCAAACCAGACACCGTTCAGTATCAATAATCAAACCAGACACCGTTCAGTATCAATAATCAAACCAGACACCGTTCAATATCAATAATCAAACCAGACACCGTTCAATATCAATAATCAAACCAGACACCGTTCAGTATCAATAATCAAACCAGACACCGTTCAGTATCAATAATCAAACCAGACACCGTTCAATATCAATAATCAAACCAGACACCGTTCAATATCAATAATCAAACCAGACACCGTTCAGTATCAATAATCAAACCAGACACCGTTCAGTATCAATAATCAAACCAGACACCGTTCAGTATCAATAATCAAACCAGACACCGTTCAATATCAATAATCAAACCAGACACCGTTCAATATCAATAATCAAACCAGACACCGTTCAGTATCAATAATCAAACCAGACACCGTTCAGTATCAATAATCAAACCAGACACCGTTCAATATCAATAATCAAACCAGACACCGTTCAGTATCAATAATCAAACCAGACACCGTTCAGTATCAATAATCAAACCAGACACCGTTCAATATCAATAATCAAACCAGACACCGTTCAGTATCAATAATCAAACCAGACACCGTTCAATATCAATAATCAAACCAGACACCGTTCAGTATCAATAATCAAACCAGACACCGTTCAGTATCAATAATCAAACCAGACACCGTTCAATATCAATAATCAAACCAGACACCGTTCAGTATCAATAATCAAACCAGACACCGTTCAATATCAATAATCAAACCAGACACCGTTCAGAATCAATAATCAAACCAGACACCGTTCAATATCAATAATCAAACCAGACACCGTTCAGTATCAATAATCAAACCAGACACCGTTCAGTATCAATAATCAAACCAGACACCGTTCAATATCAATAATCAAACCAGACACCGTTCAATATCAATAATCAAACCAGACACCGTTCAATATCAATAATCAAACCAGACACCGTTCAATATCAATAATCAAACCAGACACCGTTCAGTATCAATAATCAAACCAGACACCGTTCAATATCAATAATCAAACCAGACACCGTTCAATATCAATAATCAAACCAGACACCGTTCAGTATCAATAATCAAACCAGACACCGTTCAATATCAATAATCAAACCAGACACCGTTCAATATCAATAATCAAACCAGACACCGTTCAGTATCAATAATCAAACCAGACACCGTTCAGTATCAATAATCAAACCAGACACCGTTCAGTATCAATAATCAAACCAGACACCGTTCAATATCAATAATCAAACCAGACACCGTTCAATATCAATAATCAAACCAGACACCGTTCAGTATCAATAATCAAACCAGACACCGTTCAGTATCAATAATCAAACCAGACACCGTTCAAGTATCAATAATCAAACCAGACACCGTTCAGTATCAATAATCAAACCAGACACCGTTCAATATCAATAATCAAACCAGACACCGTTCAGTATCAATAATCAAAACCAGACACCGTTCAATATCAATAATCAAACCAGACACCGTTCAGTATCAATAATCAAACCAGACACCGTTCAGTATCAATAATCAAACCAGACACCGTTCAGTATCAATAATCAAACCAGACACCGTTCAGTATCAATAATCAAACCAGACACCGTTCAGTATCAATAATCAAACCAGACACCGTTCAATATCAATAATCAAACCAGACACCGTTCAATATCAATAATCAAACCAGACACCGTTCAATATCAATAATCAAACCAGACACCGTTCAATATCAATAATCAAACCAGACACCGTTCAGTATCAATAATCAAACCAGACACCGTTCAGTATCAATAATCAAACCAGACACCTTTCAATATCAATAATCAAACCAGACACCGTTCAGTATCAATAATCAAACCAGACACCGTTCAATATCAATAATCAAACCAGACACCGTTCAGTATCAATAATCAAACCAGACACCGTTCAATATCAATAATCAAACCAGACACCGTTCAGTATCAATAATCAAACCAGACACCGTTCAATATCAATAATCAAACCAGACACCGTTCAATGTCAATAATCAAACCAGACACCGTTCAGTATCAATAATCAAACCAGACACCGTTCAGTATCAATAATCAAACCAGACACCGTTCAATATCAATAATCAAACCAGACACCGTTTCAATATCAATAATCAAACCAGACACCGTTCAGTATCAATAATCAAACCAGACACCGTTCAATATCAATAATCAAACCAGACACCGTTCAGTATCAATAATCAAACCAGACACCGTTCAATATCAATAATCAAACCAGACACCGTTCAATATCAATAATCAAACCAGACACCGTTCAGTATCAATAATCAAACCAGACACCGTTCAGTATCAATAATCAAACCAGACACCGTTCAATATCAATAATCAAACCAGACACCGTTCAGTATCAATAATCAAACCAGACACCGTTCAATATCAATAATCAAACCAGACACCGTTCAATATCAATAATCAAACCAGACACCGTTCAGTATCAATAATCAAACCAGACACCGTTCAATATCAATAATCAAACCAGACACCGTTCAGTATCAATAATCAAACCAGACACCGATCAATATCAATAATCAAACCAGACACCGTTCAATATCAATAATCAAACCAGACACCGTTCAATATCAATAATCAAACCAGACACCGTTCAGTATCAATAATCAAACCAGACACCGTTCAGTATCAATAATCAAACCAGACACCGTTCAATATCAATAATCAAACCAGACACCGTTCAATATCAATAATCAAACCAGACACCGTTCAGTATCAATAATCAAACCAGACACCGTTCAGTATCAATAATCAAACCAGACACCGTTCAGTATCAATAATCAAACCAGACACCGTTCAATATCAATAATCAAACCAGACACCGTTCAGTATCAATAATCAAACCAGACACCGTTCAATATCAATAATCAAACCAGACACCGTTCAATATCAATAATCAAACCAGACACCGTTCAGTATCAATAATCAAACCAGACACCGTTCAGTATCAATAATCAAACCAGACACCGTTCAATATCAATAATCAAACCAGACACCGTTCAATATCAATAATCAAACCAGACACCGTTCAGTATCAATAATCAAACCAGACACCGTTCAGTATCAATAATCAAACCAGACACCGTTCAATATCAATAATCAAACCAGACACCGTTCAGTATCAATAATCAAACCAGACACCGTTCAATATCAATAATCAAACCAGACACCGTTCAGTATCAATAATCAAACCAGACACCGTTCAATATCAATAATCAAACCAGACACCGTTCAATATCAATAATCAAACCAGACACCGTTCAGTATCAATAATCAAACCAGACACCGTTCAATATCAATAATCAAACCAGACACCGTTCAGTATCAATAATCAAACCAGACACCGTTCAGTATCAATAATCAAACCAGACACCGTTCAGTATCAATAATCAAACCAGACACCGTTCAATATCAATAATCAAACCAGACACCGTTCAGTATCAATAATCAAACCAGACACCGTTCAGTATCAATAATCAAACCAGACACCGTTCAGTATCAATAATCAAACCAGACACCGTTCAATATCAATAATCAAACCAGACACCGTTCAGTATCAATAATCAAACCAGACACCGTTCAATATCAATAATCAAACCAGACACCGTTCAGTATCAATAATCAAACCAGACACCGTTCAGTATCAATAATCAAACCAGACACCGTTCAATATCAATAATCAAACCAGACACCGTTCAGTATCAATAATCAAACCAGACACCGTTCAGTATCAATAATCAAACCAGACACCGTTCAATATCAATAATCAAACCAGACACCGTTCAATATCAATAATCAAACCAGACACCGTTCAGTATCAATAATCAAACCAGACACCGTTCAATATCAATAATCAAACCAGACACCGTTCAATATCAATAATCAAACCAGACACCGTTCAGTATCAATAATCAAACCAGACACCGTTCAGTATCAATAATCAAACCAGACACCGTTCAATATCAATAATCAAACCAGACACCGTTCAGTATCAATAATCAAACCAGACACCGTTCAGTATCAATAATCAAACCAGACACCGTTCAGTATCAATAATCAAACCAGACACCGTTCAATATCAATAATCAAACCAGACACCGTTCAGTATCAATAATCAAACCAGACACCGTTCAATATCAATAATCAAACCAGACACCGTTCAATATCAATAATCAAACCAGACACCGTTCAGTATCAATAATCAAACCAGACACCGTTCAATATCAATAATCAAACCAGACACCGTTCAGTATCAATAATCAAACCAGACACCGTTCAGTATCAATAATCAAACCAGACACCGTTCAATATCAATAATCAAACCAGACACCGTTCAATATCAATAATCAAACCAGACACCGTTCAGTATCAATAATCAAACCAGACACCGTTCAGTATCAATAATCAAACCAGACACCGTTCAATATCAATAATCAAACCAGACACCGTTCAATATCAATAATCAAACCAGACACCGTTCAGTATCAATAATCAAACCAGACACCGTTCAATATCAATAATCAAACCAGACACCGTTCAGTATTAATAATCAAACCAGACACCGTTCAATATCAATAATCAAACCAGACACCGTTCAATATCAATAATCAAACCAGACACCGTTCAGTATCAATAATCAAACCAGACACCGTTCAGTATCAATAATCAAACCAGACACCGTTCAGTATCAATAATCAAACCAGACACCGTTCAATATCAATAATCAAACCAGACACCGTTCAGTATCAATAATCAAACCAGACACCGTTCAATATCAATAATCAAACCAGACACCGTTCAATATCAATAATCAAACCAGACACCGTTCAGTATCAATAATCAAACCAGACACCGTTCAATATCAATAATCAAACCAGACACCGTTCAATATCAATAATCAAACCAGACACCGTTCAGTATCAATAATCAAACCAGACACCGTTCAATATCAATAATCAAACCAGACACCGTTCAATATCAATAATCAAACCAGACACCGTTCAATATCAATAATCAAACCAGACACCGTTCAATATCAATAATCAAACCAGACACCGTTCAGTATCAATAATCAAACCAGACACCGTTCAGTATCAATAATCAAACCAGACACCGTTCAATATCAATAATCAAACCAGACACCGTTCAATATCAATAATCAAACCAGACACCGTTCAATATCAATAATCAAACCAGACACCGTTCAATATCAATAATCAAACCAGACACCGTTCAGTATCAATAATCAAACCAGACACCGTTCAGTATCAATAATCAAACCAGACACCGTTCAATATCAATAATCAAACCAGACACCGTTCAATATCAATAATCAAACCAGACACCGTTCAGTATCAATAATCAAACCAGACACCGTTCAGTATCAATAATCAAACCAGACACCGTTCAATATCAATAATCAAACCAGACACCGTTCAGTATCAATAATCAAACCAGACACCGTTCAATATCAATAATCAAACCAGACACCGTTCAGTATCAATAATCAAACCAGACACCGTTCAATATCAATAATCAAACCAGACACCGTTCAATATCAATAATCAAACCAGACACCGTTCAGTATCAATAATCAAACCAGACACCGTTCAATATCAATAATCAAACCAGACACCGTTCAGTATCAATAATCAAACCAGACACCGTTCAGTATCAATAATCAAACCAGACACCGTTCAATATCAATAATCAAACCAGACACCGTTCAGTATCAATAATCAAACCAGACACCGTTCAGTATCAATAATCAAACCAGACACCGTTCAGTATCAATAATCAAACCAGACACCGTTCAATATCAATAATCAAACCAGACACCGTTCAGTATCAATAATCAAACCAGACACCGTTCAATATCAATAATCAAACCAGACACCGTTCAATATCAATAATCAAACCAGACACCGTTCAGTATCAATAATCAAACCAGACACCGTTCAATATCAATAATCAAACCAGACACCGTTCAGTATCAATAATCAAACCAGACACCGTTCAGTATCAATAATCAAACCAGACACCGTTCAATATCAATAATCAAACCAGACACCGTTCAATATCAATAATCAAACCAGACACCGTTCAGTATCAATAATCAAACCAGACACCGTTCAGTATCAATAATCAAACCAGACACCGTTCATATCAATAATCAAACCAGACACCGTTCAATATCAATAATCAAACCAGACACCGTTCAGTATCAATAATCAAACCAGACACCGTTCAGTATCAATAATCAAACCAGACACCGTTCAGTATCAATAATCAAACCAGACACCGTTCAGTATCAATAATCAAACCAGACACCGTTCAATATCAATAATCAAACCAGACACCGTTCAGTATCAATAATCAAACCAGACACCGTTCAGTATCAATAATCAAACCAGACACCGTTCAATATCAATAATCAAACCAGACACCGTTCAGTATCAATAATCAAACCAGACACCGTTCAATATCAATAATCAAACCAGACACCGTTCAATATCAATAATCAAACCAGACACCGTTCAGTATCAATAATCAAACCAGACACCGTTCAATATCAATAATCAAACCAGACACCGTTCAGTATCAATAATCAAACCAGACACCGTTCAGTATCAATAATCAAACCAGACACCGTTCAATATCAATAATCAAACCAGACACCGTTCAATATCAATAATCAAACCAGACACCGTTCAGTATCAATAATCAAACCAGACACCGTTCAGTATCAATAATCAAACCAGACACCGTTCAATATCAATAATCAAACCAGACACCGTTCAATATCAATAATCAAACCAGACACCGTTCAGTATCAATAATCAAACCAGACACCGTTCAGTATCAATAATCAAACCAGACACCGTTCAGTATCAATAATCAAACCAGACACCGTTCAATATCAATAATCAAACCAGACACCGTTCAATATCAATAATCAAACCAGACACCGTTCAATATCAATAATCAAACCAGACACCGTTCAGTATCAATAATCAAACCAGACACCGTTCAATATCAATAATCAAACCAGACACCGTTCAGTATCAATAATCAAACCAGACACCGTTCAATATCAATAATCAAACCAGACACCGTTCAGTATCAATAATCAAACCAGACACCGTTCAATATCAATAATCAAACCAGACACCGTTCAGTATCAATAATCAAACCCGACACCGTTCAGTATCAATAATCAAACCAGACACCGTTCAATATCAATAATCAAACCAGACACCGTTCAGTATCAATAATCAAACCAGACACCGTTCAGTATCAATAATCAAACCAGACACCGTTCAATATCAATAATCAAACCAGACACCGTTCAGTATCAATAATCAAACCAGACACCGTTCAATATCAATAATCAAACCAGACACCGTTCAGTATCAATAATCAAACCAGACACCGTTCAGTATCAATAATCAAACCAGACACCGTTCAATATCAATAATCAAACCAGACACCGTTCAGTATCAATAATCAAACCAGACACCGTTCAATATCAATAATCAAACCAGACACCGTTCAATATCAATAATCAAACCAGACACCGTTCAGTATCAATAATCAAACCAGACACCGTTCAATATCAATAATCAAACCAGACACCGTTCAGTATCAATAATCAAACCAGACACCTTTCAGTATCAATAATCAAACCAGACACCGTTCAATATCAATAATCAAACCAGACACCGTTCAATATCAATAATCAAACCAGACACCGTTCAGTATCAATAATCAAACCAGACACCGTTCAATATCAATAATCAAACCAGACACCGTTCAGTATCAATAATCAAACCAGAAACCGTTCAGTATCAATAATCAAACCAGACACCGTTCAATATCAATAATCAAACCAGACACCGTTCAGAATCAATAATCAAACCAGACACCGTTCAATATCAATAATCAAACCAGACACCGTTCAGTATCAATAATCAAACCAGACACCGTTCAGTATCAATAATCAAACCAGACACCGTTCAATATCAATAATCAAACCAGACACCGTTCAGTATCAATAATCAAACCAGACACCGTTCAATATCAATAATCAAACCAGACACCGTTCAATATCAATAATCAAACCAGACACCGTTCAATATCAATAATCAAACCAGACACCGTTCAGTATCAATAATCAAACCAGACACCGTTCAGTATCAATAATCAAACCAGACACCGTTCAATATCAATAATCAAACCAGACACCGTTCAGTATCAATAATCAAACCAGACACCGTTCAGTATCAATAATCAAACCAGGCACCGTTCAATATCAATAATCAAACCAGACTCCGTTCAATATCAATAATCAAACCAGACACCGTTCAGTATCAATAATCAAACCAGACACCGTTCAATATCAATAATCAAACCAGACACCGTTCAATATCAATAATCAAACCAGACACCGTTCAGTATCAATAATCAAACCAGACACCGTTCAATATCAATAATCAAACCAGACACCGTTCAGTATCAATAATCAAACCAGACACCGTTCAATATCAATAATCAAACCAGACACCGTTCAGTATCAATAATCAAACCAGACACCGTTCAATATCAATAATCAAACCAGACACCGTTCAGTATCAATAATCAAACCAGACACCGTTCAATATCAATAATCAAACCAGACACCGTTCAGTATCAATAATCAAACCAGACACCGTTCAATATCAATAATCAAACCAGACACCGTTCAGTATCAATAATCAAACCAGACACCGTTCAATATCAATAATCAAACCAGACACCGTTCAGTATCAATAATCAAACCAGACACCGTTCAATATCAATAATCAAACCAGACACCGTTCAGTATCAATAATCAAACCAGACACCGTTCAATATCAATAATCAAACCAGACACCGTTCAGTATCAATAATCAAACCAGACACCGTTCAGTATCAATAATCAAACCAGACACCGTTCAATATCAATAATCAAACCAGACACCGTTCAATATCAATAATCAAACCAGACACCGTTCAGTATCAATAATCAAACCAGACACCGTTCAATATCAATAATCAAACCAGACACCGTTCAGTATCAATAATCAAACCAGAAACCGTTCAGTATCAATAATCAAACCAGACACCGTTCAATATCAATAATCAAACCAGACACCGTTCAGAATCAATAATCAAACCAGACACCGTTCAATATCAATAATCAAACCAGACACCGTTCAGTATCAATAATCAAACCAGACACCGTTCAGTATCAATAATCAAACCAGACACCGTTCAATATCAATAATCAAACCAGACACCGTTCAGTATCAATAATCAAACCAGACACCGTTCAATATCAATAATCAAACCAGACACCGTTCAATATCAATAATCAAACCAGACACCGTTCAATATCAATAATCAAACCAGACACCGTTCAGTATCAATAATCAAACCAGACACCGTTCAGTATCAATAATCAAACCAGACACCGTTCAATATCAATAATCAAACCAGACACCGTTCAGTATCAATAATCAAACCAGACACCGTTCAGTATCAATAATCAAACCAGACACCGTTCAATATCAATAATCAAACCAGACTCCGTTCAATATCAATAATCAAACCAGACACCGTTCAGTATCAATAATCAAACCAGACACCGTTCAGTATCAATAATCAAACCAGACACCGTTCAATATCAATAATCAAACCAGACACCGTTCAGTATCAATAATCAAACCAGACACCGTTCAATATCAATAATCAAACCAGACACCGTTCAGTATCAATAATCAAACCAGACACCGTTCAGTATCAATAATCAAACCAGACACCGTTCAGTATCAATAATCAAACCAGACACCGTTCAATATCAATAATCAAACCAGACACCGTTCAGTATCAATAATCAAACCAGACACCGTTCAATATCAATAATCAAACCAGACACCGTTCAATATCAATAATCAAACCAGACACCGTTCAGTATCAATAATCAAACCAGACACCGTTCAGTATCAATAATCAAACCAGACACCGTTCAATATCAATAATCAAACCAGACACCGTTCAGTATCAATAATCAAACCAGACACCGTTCAATATCAATAATCAAACCAGACACCGTTCAGTATCAATAATCAAACCCCACACCGTTCAGTATCAATAATCAAACCAGACACCGTTCAGTATCGATAATCAAACCAGACACCGTTCAATATCAATAATCAAACCAGACACCGTTCAATATCAATAATCAAACCAGACACCGTTCAATATCAATAATCAAACCAGACACCGTTCAGTATCAATAATCAAACCAGACACCGTTCAATATCAATAATCAAACCAGACACCGTTCAATATCAATAATCAAACCAGACACCGTTCAGTATCAATAATCAAACCAGACACCGTTCAATATCAATAATCAAACCAGACACCGTTCAGTATCAATAATCAAACCAGACACCGTTCAATATCAATAATCAAACCAGACACCGTTCAGTATCAATAATCAAACCAGACACCGTTCAGTATCAATAATCAAACCAGACACCGTTCAATATCAATAAACAAACCAGACACCGTTCAATATCAATAATCAAACCAGACACCGTTCAATATCAATAATCAAATCAGACACCGTTCAGTATCAATAATCAAACCAGACACCGTTCAATATCAATAATCAAACCAGACACCGTTCAATATCAATAATCAAACCAGACACCGTTCAGTGTCAATAATCAAACCAGACACCGTTCAATATCAATAATCAAACCAGACACCGTTCAGTATCAAAAATCAAACCAGACACCGTTCAATATCAATAATCAAACCAGACACCGTTCAATATCAATAATCAAACCAGACACCGTTCAGTATCAATAATCAAACCAGACACCGTTCAATATCAATAATCAAACCAGACACCGTTCAATATCAATAATCAAACCAGACACCGTTCAGTATCAATAATCAAACCAGACACCGTTCAATATCAATAATCAAACCCCACACCGTTCAATATCAATAATCAAACCAGACACCGTTCAGTATCAATAATCAAACCAGACACCGTTCAATATCAATAATCAAACCAGACACCGTTCAATATCAATAATCAAACCAGACACCGTTCAGTATCAATAATCAAACCAGACACCGTTCAGTATCAATAATCAAACCAGACACCGTTCAGTATCAATAATCAAACCAGACACCGTTCAATATCAATAATCAAACCAGACACCGTTCAATATCAATAATCAAACCCCACACCGTTCAATATCAATAATCAAACCAGACACCGTTCAGTATCAATAATCAAACCAGACACCGTTCAATATCAATAATCAAACCAGACACCGTTCAGTATCAATAATCAAACCAGACACCGTTCAATATCAATAATCAAACCAGACACCGTTCAATATCAATAATCAAACCAGACACCGTTCAATATCAATAATCAAACCAGACACCGTTCAGTATCAATAATCAAACCAGACACCGTTCAATATCAATAATCAAACCAGACACCGTTCAATATCAATAATCAAACCAGACACCGTTCAATATCAATAATCAAACCAGACACCGTTCAGTATCAATAATCAAACCAGACACCGTTCAATATCAATAATCAAACCAGACACCGTTCAATATCAATAATCAAACCCCACACCGTTCAATATCAATAATCAAACCAGACACCGTTCAGTATCAATAATCAAACCAGACACCGTTCAATATCAATAATCAAACCAGACACCGTTCAGTATCAATAATCAAACCAGACACCGTTCAATATCAATAATCAAACCAGACACCGTTCAATATCAATAATCAAACCAGACACCGTTCAGTATCAATAATCAAACCAGACACCGTTCAATATCAATAATCAAACCAGACACCGTTCAATATCAATAATCAAACCAGACACCGTTCAGTATCAATAATCAAACCAGACACCGTTCAATATCAATAATCAAACCAGACACCGTTCAATATCAATAATCAAACCAGACACCGTTCAGTATCAATAATCAAACCAGACACCGTTCAATATCAATAATCAAACCAGACACCGTTCAGTATCAATAATCAAACCAGACACCGTTCAGTATCAATAATCAAACCAGACACCGTTCAATATCAATAATCAAACCAGACACCGTTCAGTATCAATAATCAAACCAGACACCGTTCAGTATCAATAATCAAACCAGACACCGTTCAGTATCAATAATCAAACCCCACACCGTTCAATATCAATAATTAATGTGTTAATCGCAGGCAGTATTTTCTGGTTGGACTCAATGATACCAAATACCAATCCCGCTGATTGTCACTCAGCTCATTTCCATTTCTATTCCAGAAGTATGAGGAGAAGGAACTGCAAGTGATTTCAAAGCCACACATGAATCAATCTGGAGTAGATGATGACGTTTATGAAAGCTATGATTGTAACGAGAGGTCTGTGTATGGGAATATGTGAACTGACCAAGAATTAGAAAGATGCAATCTGGGAAGAACACAGAACGAGAGAATCTTTCAAAAGTCCATTTTATCTTTCTGGAAACCACAGAACCTCACCTCCCCACCCGCGCTGCCCCCACCCCCCCCCCCCCCCCTCACCACCAGCACGAACAAAGATTTAAACTTCTTGGCAAAGTCTGAAGTGTTTCCTTCGAAATTACGTTATCTCGCAAAGTTGAGTTGTGACATATCGGAGATCGCTCTCTCTGAGCTTAATTTTGTACGTTCCTTCAGGACTGCCCCTCACCGTTGGAGCTATCCTTCTCTCCATTGTGATTGCAAATGTCTTTATTTATTGTTCGATGTTCCGCCAGAACAGAATGGACACATTCAATTCCATGTCTGCCATATTTGAGTCAATTTTCATTAAGTTGCTCCTGTCTCTAATTACAGAACAATCATTACCAAGTGGAGACTTCAGTGCAACGGATAATTGGACTCAGGCAGATTTGGATAATTTACTCACCATTTTACAATCAAACTTATATTCACTTAAGACTTTGAGTTTGCTTTATAATTTACAGTTATATAGCGAAACCAGCGGAAATCTGGTCAAGCATGGAAACAGAGTTGCTTGCAGAATTGGGAGATTCCCTGCAGTACAGAATGACGAATTGGGGGAAGTGGAACAGAGATGTTACAGCACCACCACTGGTGGGAGGGTGTCATTACAACGTGACATGTTTACATCGATCTTCCCAATGTAACTGTGAGCAGAAGGAATTACGAAGCAAAACGTTGGTTGCAGATGGAAGTTTTTTCTTTAAATATATCAGCAATGGATGAAAGAGTTGTAATAAGGGATGAGCTACAGCGACAATAAACAATTATTTTGGACTTTCAATGTGTGACAGTGCAATTTGCATCCGCCCTGAGGGCTCAGTCATAGTCATAGAGTTATACAGCACAGAAACAGGTCCTTCGGCCCATCGTGTCTGTGCCAGCCATCAAGCACCTATCTATTCTAATCCCATTTTCAAGCACCTGGCCCGTAGCCTTGTATGCTATGGCGTTTCAAGTGCTCATCTCAACACTTCTTAAATGTTATGAGGGTTCCTGCCTCTACCACCTCTTTAGGTAGTGTGTTCCAGATTCCAACCACCCTCTGAGTGAAAGTTTTTTTCCTCAAATCCCCTCTAAACCTCCTGCCCCTTACCTTAAATCTTTGCCGCATGGTTATTGCCTAGTTATCCGCTAAGGGAAAAAGTTTCTTCCTATCTACTTTATCAATGCTCCTCATAATTTTGTATACCTCAATCAGGTCCCCCCTCAGCTGTCTCTGATCTGAGGAAAACAACCCTAGCCCATGCAGTCTCTCTTCATAGCTGAAATGCTCCAGCCCAGGCAACATCCTGGTGAATCTCCTCTGCACCCTCTCCAGTGCAATCACATCCTTCCTATAGTGTGGTGACTAGAACTGTACACAGTACTCCAGCTGTGGCCTAACTAGCGTTTTATACAGCTCCATCATAACCTCCCTGCTCTTATATTCTATGCCTCGGCTAATAAAGGCAAGTATCCCATTTGCCTTCCTAACCACCTTATCTACCTGTTCGACTGACTTCAGTGATCTATGGACAAGTACACCAAGGTCCCTCTGACCCTTTGTACTTCCTCGGGTCCTACCATCCATTGTGTATTCCCTTGCCTTGTTAGTCCTCCCAAAATGCATCAGTCACACTTCTCAGGATTAAATTCCATTTGCCACAGCTCCGCTCTTCTTACCAGCCTGTCTATATCGTCCTGTAATCTAAGGCTTTCCTCCTCACTATTTACGACACCACCAATTTTCATGTCATCTGCGAACTTACTGATCATACCTCCTATATTCATGTCTAAATCATTAATGTACACTACGAAACAGCAAGGGTCCCAGCACCGATCCCTGTGGTACACCACTGGTCACAGGCTTCCAATTGCAAAAACAACCCTTGACCATCACCCTCTGCCTCCTGCCACTAAGCCAATTTTGGATCCAATTTGCCAAATTTCCCTGGACCCCATGGGCTCTTACCTTCTTAACCAATCTCCCATGTGGGACCTTATCAAAAGCCTTACTGAAGTCCATGTCGACTACATCAACTGTTTTACCCTCATCTGCACACCTCGTCACCTCTTCGAAAAATCAATCAAGTTTGTTAATCATGATCTCCCCCTAACAAAGCCATGCTATCTCTGATTAATCCCTGCCTTTCCAAGTGGAGGTTAATCCTGTCCCTCAGAACTTTTTCCAATAGTTTCCCTGCCACTGATGTTAGACTCACCTGCATGTGGATGGGTAGAACTATGTGGAGTTTTTATAATTTTTTCATGGGATATGAGCAAGGTCAGCATTTATTGCCCATCCCTAATTGCCCTTGAGAAGGTGGTGTGGTGAGCTGCCTTCTTGAACCGCTGCAGTCCTTGCGGTGTAGGTACACCCACAGTGCTGTTAGGAAGGGAGTTCCAGGATTTTGACCCAGCGACAGTGAAGGAACAGTGATATAGTTCCAAGTCAGGAAGGTGTGTGACTTGGAGGGGAACTTGCAGGTGGTGGTTTTCGCATGCGGCTGCTGCCCTTGTCCTTCTAGTTGGTAGAGGTCACGGGTTTGGAAGGTGCTGTCTAAGGAGCCTTGGTGAGTTGCTGCAGTGCATCTTGTAGATGGTACACACTGCTGCCACTGTGCGTCGGTGGTGGAGGGAGTGAATGTTGAAGGTGGTGGATGGGGTGCCAATCAAGAGGGCTGCTTTGTCCTGGATGGTGTCGAGCTTCTTGAGTGTTGTTGGAACTGCACCCATCCAGGCAAGTGCCTTGTAGATGGTGGACAGGCTTTGGGGAGTCAGGAGGTGAGTTACTCACCGCAGGATTCCCAGCCTCTGACCTGCTTTTGTAGCCACGGTATTTATATGGCTACTCCAGTTCAGTTTCTGATCAATGGTAACCCCTATAATGTTGATCGTGGACACACATCAGACCAAGCGCAGCGTAGGGCACGATGTAAATTCGTAACCCTATTTCCAATCTGTTCAATCTCATCTCGCGTCAATGCTCGCTCAATGTGGGACTGTGTCTCACTTTAGTGTTATCGATATGTTTCGAAACGAAAACCAGCACAACCTGAAGTATAATGCACTCTTAGAGAAATTGGATTGACAGTGTACCTATTCTTAACTGACCTGTAAGTCAAGCTAGGTTGTTAATATCCCGAATTTGGTCTTTGTTATTTTCGGCCCGGAAAAGTGCCCGGTCTACCCCAAATTACCCTGGAAGGGTAGCGTGTTCCAAATATTTGAGCAACAGCTGAAGCTAGCTACCATGCAGTAGCAACATGTGTGGTGTTCCCCACTGACAGGATGCTGCTGTCAAGCCAAAAAGACGTTCTGCCTATCGCACAAATGAGTAATGTGATAAATGAATTCCAATGCCAGTGTGATGCTAGGTATATGGGCCATACGTCCCAAATACTGGCGGATCGTATCAAACAATATGTCCTTTCTGCTGTTCGCAACAGGCAAGGTACAGGCTGTACCCAACCAGTCCATGCTTGCAAAATTCAAAACACAGTGTCCAACATTAGGTGTGATTCTGCGATTGAACAACGTTTGCTAAATGATCCACAGTGTGCTGAGAATTACGCTGGCAACCAGTCTAAGATTGTCAGTCGGGCTCGCAGTGGGGCGCGTTTGCACGTACCGGAAGCTACATAAATTAAGACGCAGGGCCCTGCTCATTGCAGACAGAAAGAACATGTACACACATTGCGCGTGTTTCAGCTGAACAAAATAAGTGATAGCCATTCACTGGTTCATTACTCAGGGCAATGCCTTGGCCAATCATATACAAACTGCCTGGTTTAAATTTCAAGCAAAGTTTGGCAGTTAACTGTCAGTCACCGTCACCTGGTGCATTCTCCACGGCAACGCCTTGACCAATCAGAGTTCACTTGCCAACCAATCAGAACTCTTTTCTCATGCAGTATAACTTGTTACTTTCTCTTCCATAAACACATATGAGATAGGAGCAGGAGAAGGCCATTCAGCCCCTCAAGCCTGCCCCGCCATTCAATAAGATCAGGGCTAATCTGCTGCAAACGCGACATGAAATCGTGTGACATTGATCACAAGTCGTGGGAGTCAGTTGCCAGCATTCGCCAGAGCTGGCGGGCAGCCATAAAGACAGGGCTAAATTGTGGCGAGTCGAAGAGACTTAGTAGTTGGCAGGAAAAAAGACAGATGCGCAAGAGGAGAGCCAACTGTGCAACAGCCCCAACAAACAAATTTCTCTGCAGCACCTGTGGAAGAGCCTGTCACTCCAGAATTGGCCTTTATAGCCACTCCAGGCGCTGCTTCACAAACCACTGACCACCTCCAGGCGCGTATCCATTGTCTCTCGAGATAAGGAGGCCCAAAAGAAAAAGAATCTGTCCCAGGTCTCAACTCCTCTTTCGGACCTGCTCCGCCTAACCTTCGACTCCCCGAGATTTCAAAAATCTATCTCTCTCCACCTTAAACACATTCAGTAACCGAGCCTCCACAACTCTCTGAGGTAGTGAATTCCAGAGATTCACCACCCTCTGAGAGAAGAAATTCCTTCGCATCTCAGTTTTAAATGTGTGACCCCTTATTCTGTAACGATGTCCCCTAATTCGAGATTCCCCCACCAGTGAAAACATATTCTCAACATCTACCCTGTCAAGCCCCCTCAGAATCTTACATGTTTCAATAAGATCACCTCTCATTCTTCTAAACTCCAATGAATAAAGGCCTAACCTGTTTAGCTGTTCTTGATAAGACAACCCCTTCATCCCAGGAATCAGCCCAGTGAATCTTTTCTGAACTGCCTCCAATACTGGTATATCCTTCCTTAAATACGGGGACATAACTACGCAGTACTCCAGGTGTGGCCTCACCAACACCCTGTACAGTTGCAACAAGACTTCCCTGTTTTTAAACTCTAACCCCCCAGCAATAAAGACCAAAATTCCATTTGCCTTCCTAATTATTTGCTGCACCTGCATGCTAACTTTTTGTGTTTCATGTACAAGAACACACAGATCCCTCTGTACTGCAGTATTTTGTAGTCTTTCTCCATCTAAATAATAATCTGCCTTTTTATTCTTCCTACCAAAGTGGATGACTGCACAATTTTCATCAGAACGAGACATCTTTCTAATTCAAGAGAGGAGAAAGTCCAGAGACATGAACATGAACCCGTAATCCAGGTCGGTGATCCCAGTGCCAGTATAGACGGAGTGCTGCACTGTCGGAGGGTCAGTACTGAGGGAGTGCTGCACTGTCGGGGGGTCAGTACTGAGGGAGTGCTGCACTGTCAGAGGGTCAGTACTGAGGGAGTGCTGCACTGTCGGAGGGGCAGTACTGAGGGAGTGCTGCACTGTCGGAGGGGCAGTACTGTGGGAGTGCTGCACTGTCGGAGGGTCAGTACTGAGGGAGTGCTGCACTGTCGGAGGGTCAGTACCGAGGGAGCGCTGCACTGTCGGAGGGTCAGTACTGAGGGAAGGCTGCACTGTCGGAGGGTCAGTACTGAGGGAGTGCTGCACTGTCGGAGGGTCAGTACTGAGGGATTGCTGCACTGTCGGAGCGTCAGTACTGAGGGAGGGCTGCACTGTCGGAGGGTCAGTACTGAGGGAGTGCTGCACTATCGGAGGGTCAGCACTGAGGGAGGGCTGCACTGTCGGTGGGTCAGTGCTGAGGGAGTGCTGCACTGCCGGATGGTCAGTACCGAGGGAGCGCTGCACTGTCGGAGGGTCAGTACTGAGGGAGGGCTGCACTGTCGGAGGGTCAGTACTGAGGGAGTGCTGCACTGTCGGAGGGTCAGTACTGAGGGAGCGCTGCACTGTCGGAGGGTCAGTACCGAGGGAGGGCTGCACTGTCGGAGGGTCAGTACTGAGGGAGTGCCGCACTGTCGGAGGGTCAGTACTGAGGGAGTGCTGCACTGTCGGAGGGTCAGTACTGAGGGAGTTCTGCACTGTCGGGGGGTCAGTACTGAGGGAGTGCTGCACTGTCGGAGGGTCAGTACTGAGGGAGTGCTGCACAGTCCGAGGGTCAGTACTGAGGGAGTGCTGCACTGTTGGTGGGTCAGTTCTGAGGGAGTGCTGCACTGTCGGAGGGTCAGTACTGAGGGAGTGCTGCACTGTCGAAGGGTCAGTACCGAGGGAGCGCTGCACTGTCGGAGGGTCAGTACTGAGGGAAGGCTGTACTGTCGGAGGGTCAGTACTGAGGGAGTGCTGCACTGTCGGAGGGTCAGTACTGAGGGAGCGCTGCACTGTCGGAGGGTCAGTACTGAGGGAATGCTGCACTGTCGGAAGGTCAGTACTGAGGGAGTGCTGCACTGTCGGAGGGTCAGTACTGAGGGAGTGCTGCACTGTCGGAGGGTCAGTACTGAGGGAGTGCTGCACTGTTGGGGGGTCAGTACTGAGGGAGTGCTGCACTGTCGGAGGGTCAGTACTGAGGGAGTGCTGCACTGTTGGGGGGTCAGTACTGAGGGAGTGCTGCACTGTCGGAGGGTCAGTAGTGAGGGAGTGCTGCACAGTCCGAGGGTCAGTACTGAGGGAGTGCTGCACTGTTGGTGGGTCAGTTCTGAGGGAGTGCTGCACAGTCAGAGGGTCAGTACTAAGGGAGTGCTGCACTGTCGGGGGGTCAGTACTGAGGGAGTGCCGCACTGTCGGGTGGTCAGTACTGAGGGAGTACTGCACAGTCCGAGGGTCAGTACTGAGGGAGTGCTGCACTGTCGGAGCGTCAGTACTGAGGGAGTGCTGCACTGTCAGAGGATCAGTACTGAGGGAGTGCTGCACAGGCAAAGGGTCAGTACTAAGGGTGTGCTGCACTGTCGGAGGGTCAATACTGAGGGAATGCTGCACTGTCGGAGGGTCAGTCATGAGGGAGTGCTGCACTGTCGGAGGGTCAGTACTGAGGGACTGCTGCACAGGCAAAGGGTCAGTACTAAGGGTGTGCTGCACTGTCGGAGGGTCAGTACTGAGGGAGTGCCGCACTGTCGGAGGGTCAGTACTGAGGGAGCGCTGCACTGTCGGAGGGTCAGTACTGAGGGAGTGCCGCACTGTTGGAGGTTCAGTACTGAGGGAGTGCCACACTGTCGGAGGGTCAGTACTGAGGGAGTGCCGCACTGTCGGAGGGTCAGTACTGAGGGAGTGCTGCACTGTTGGAGGGTCGGTACTGAGGGAGTGCCGCACTGTTGGAGGGTCGGTACTGAGGGAGTGCCGCACTGTCGGAGGGTCGGTACTGAGGGAGTGCCGCACTGTCGGAGGGTCGGTACTGAGGGAGTGCCGCACTGTTGGAGGGTCAGTACTGAGGGAGTGCCGCACTGTCGGAGGGTCAGTACTGAGGGAGTGCCACACTGTCGGAGGGTCGGTACTGAGGGAGTGCCGCACTGTTGGAGGGTCGGTACTGAGGGAGTGCTGCTCTGTCAGAGGGTCAGTACTGAGGGAGTGTTGCACTGTCAGAGGTGCTGTCTTTCGGATGAGACACTAAACTGAGATGCTATCTGTTGTCTCAGGTGAATGTAAGTGATCCCACGGCCACTATTTGGAAGAAGGGCAGGGGGAGTTCACCCGGTATCCCGGGGCCAATATTTATCCCTCAACCAACATCACTAAAAACCAGGTGATCTGGTAATGATCAGAGCTGTGTTTGTGGAATCTTGTCATGCTGAAATTGTTTCCTACATTACAACAGTAACTAACCTTTGAAACATGCTTCATTGACTGTGAAGCACTTTGGAACATCCTGACGTGGTGAAAGGTGCTATAGAAATGCAATTCCTTCATTGCATTTCTTTCTTAAAGCCTCGTTACTCTCTGTAGAGCACCAGTCACCCACAGAGAATCAAATTAGTCGGTGAAGGCATTGTCTAAAAGCAGTTTTGATCTCTTGAGAGCTGTCAGACAAGAGGTGACGTCTCATTAACTCCTTTCTCTTTCAGAGTGAGAAGCTGATGAAATATCTGGGAACGGACAATGATCGGGAAATCTTACTTCCTCCTGTCTCTTCTCCAAGGTAATATCATCGTCAGCTCGGACATATTCATGGTGAATAGATTTAGATTTAGAGATACAGCACTGAAACAGGCCCTTCGGCCCACCGAGTCTGTGCCGACCATTAACCACCCATTTATACTAATCCTACACTAATCCCATATTCCTACCACATCTTCACCTGTCCCTATATTCCCCTACCACCTACCTACACTAGGGGCAATTTATAATGGCCAATTTACCTATCAACCTGCAAGTCTTTTGGCTGTGGGAGGAAACCGGAGCACCCGGAGGAAACGCACGCAGACACAGGGAGAACTTGCAAACTCCACACAGGCAGTACCCGGAATCGAACCCGGGTCCCTGGAGCTGTGAGGCTGCGGTGCCAACCATTGCACCACTGTGCCGCAAATAGCCTTTGTAAAAGATCATTCTTACTGAGCTCTGATTGGGAACCAATTCAGCAGTGACCCTGTGTAGTAACTGGCACCAAGTCCCGTTCACCCATCGCCCTCGGTTTGTCAATGCACCACATTTTTAAAAATTCTTTCATGGGATGTGGGCGTCGCAGGCCAGGCCAGGCCAGCATTTATTGCCCATCCCTAATTGCCCTTGAACTGAGTCGCTTGCTAGGCTATTTCAAGGGCATGTAAGAGTTAACCACGTTGCTGTGGATCTGGAGTCACATGTAGGCCAGACCAGGTAAGGACAGCAGATTTCCTTCCCTAAAGGACATTCGTGAATCAGATGGGTTTTTACACCAATCAACAATGGTTTCATGGCCATTCGACTAGCTTTTAAATTCCAGATTTATTAACTGAATTCACGAATTTATGAATTGAATTCAAATTCCACCTTCTGCTGTGGTGGGATTCAAACCCATGTCCCCAGAGCAATACCCTGGGTCTCTGGGTTACTAGTCCAGTGACAATACCAGTATGCCACCGCCTCCACCCTTGTATTTAAAATCCAGATCCTCGTGTTCAAACCCCTTGCCGGCCTTGCACCCCCTTGCTATCTCTGTCACCTCCCCCAGCCGTACAACCCTCCCAGATCTCTGTGTTCCACAAGTTCTAGCCATTGTACTTCCTGGATTCCCATCGCTCCACCATTGGTGGCCGTGCCTTCAGCTGCCTGGACCCTATGCTCTGGAATTCCCTCCTTAAGCCTCGGGGGATGGACAAAAGATTAGAACTGTAGGAGCTGAGAGATGCTCATTTTAGTGAGAAGTCACCATGACCACTGGACAGCAGTGCCGAGAATAGACAGGCAGTTCAGCCCTCACACTTACTGCCCAGTTTCACCGTGATAGCAAATGTGATCAGGGAGCAAAACGACTGAAAGCTAAAATGAAGGCAGTCAGCAGAAGGCGTGAAAATTTAGAGAGTTTCACCGTTTGCCTCTGCTCTGCTCTGCAGTTAAATTTCACAGAACCACAAAATGATCCAACACATAAAGCTGCCATTCAGTCCATCGTGACTGTGCTGGTTCTTTGGTCGAGGTATACAATTAATCCCAGACCCCTGCTCTTTCCCCCAAATCTCCTGAAACTTTTCTCAAGTTCCCGTTTTGAACGTTATTATTGAATCTGCTTCCAGCGCCCTTTCAGGCAGCGCGTTCCAGATCACAACAACTGACTGTGTACAGTAAACTTTCAGTCCGTTCAGTGATGATTACACCCCTAGCCGAGAGGAGATGAGTGAGAATTATTTTCATGCAATTGGATAAATACTTGATCGGAAAAGGTTGCAGGACTATGGGAGAAAGAGTGGGGCGTTTGGGGGGGGTGGGGGGTTAGCTCTTTCAAAGAGCTAGCACAGGCACGATGGGCCAAATGGCACACCATTAGCACACTCTCTTTGCCTTTTCCCCGTGACCTCCTTGTCAGTTAATCTCTCCAGCCCTCTGCCCTTTCACACACCTTCCCTTTTGTTCTCTTTCACCGCCCCCCCCACCCCAGTTTTACTCGCAAAAAAAACATACTACATTTCTAACCTTTGCCAGCTCTGATGAAAGATCACAGACCTGAAACGTTAACTCTGCTTCTCTCTCCGCAGATGCTGCCTGACCTGCTGAGTATTTCCAGCACTTCCTGTTTTTATTTCAGATTTCCAGCATCTGCAGTATTTGCTTTTACAACAATATGGATTTTGGATCAAAACTAACCCCTTGGACAATGAGGATCAAAAGTGATTCTGTTGACATTGAGGACCCAGTGCTAAATATGAATATTTCTCTCCCCAGTTGCCTTGTCACAAGAGTGGAAAGCCCATGTTCCAAGATTTGTGACAGAGCAGGGAAAGCAGGGTTGGAGAATAACTGGGCCTGGATGGTTGAATTTCCTCACGTTTTTGAGTGTCAGCTGTGACTCTTGGTAGCACTCTCTCTCTCTCTCCTGAGTCACAAGTTTCTGGGTTAAAATTCCACTTCCAGGGCTTGAGCACAAAAATGCAGGCTAACACTCCAGCGCGGTACTGAGGGAGTGCTGCACCGTTGGAGGTGCCGTCTTTCAGGTTAAACCGAACCCCTCCCCTTCCCCCCACCTCCCAACCGCCTGCTTGGGTGGTTTTGAAAAATCCCATGGCACTATTTCGAACAAGAGCTGGGGCTAATATTTATCCCTCAATCGACATCACAAAAGGACCAGATTATCTGGTTATTGCTGTTTGTGGGATCTTGCTGTGTGCAAACTTGCCGTGTTTCTTGCATCATAACAGTGGCTAGACTTCACAAGTTGCCTGGAAAGCACTTTGGGATGTCCCGTGAATGTGAAAATCTCTCTATAAATGCAAGTTTTTTTTTTTTTCATTTGCAGTCCATATATTCTTCCCCGCAGTTTCATATAATCCTGACGAGTTTACATCATCAGCCAAAGTTATATAGGAAAACCAACAGCAAACTGGGAAGCAGGGAAACAGACTTGGTTAGAGAATTGGGAGATTCCTTGTGCGCCAGACTGGGAGAAGTGAGAGAGGTGCCACAGCGCCACCACTGATGGGAGGCTATTACAACAAGAATCACAGCATTACAGAAATTTGGCTGCATTTACTGACAATGCAACCACTAGGTGGAGCAGTACTGGCACATGCACAAATGCAGCCTCATCCACTGAGACGTCAATGTCTGCAATGTCTCAGTCAGCTGCCAGTAATAAGGATGGTGCTGCTCAATTTATTTATTAAACAAAAGAAACTCAAATTCCCACAGTGGCTGCGATCGCCGCCTCCCTCCCACCCCCAACAGTACCCCGCTCCCTCCTGACATCACGCTCATCTTCACCGCTGTCTCCCGCACCCTCCTGCTCGCTACCCGCCTTGCCACTCCTCCCACCTCGGCCACTCGGTCCCTGCTTCGCAGCCCCCCAACCACCACACCTCTCAGCCGCTTGCTCCCGGCCTCGCCGCTGCCTCCCATCGGGCCGCTCGCTCCCCTCCTCACCGCTTCCTCCCCTCTGCCCTGCCTCTGCTCCCCGCTCCCTCCCGCTCACAGTCTCCCTCCCCTCCCCTCCCCTGCCTATCTTGTCATTCTCTCCCTCCGTGTGGGGAAGAAGGGCAGTGATCGCGGGAGGGAGTGGGGCGCAGAAGCGGGAGGGAGAGGGGAGCAGTGGCAGAGCAGAGGGGGAAGAAACGGCTGACAGGTGGTGGGGGGTGGGGGCGTGAGGCTGGGGTAAGCAGCCGAGGGGAACAGGTGGAGAGGGATGGAGCGAGCGGCAAGCAGACGTTGCAGTACGCCATTATTTTTGTGTGTGCATGTGCGGGTTAGTCCAGGCAAACCTGGTGCTGATGTATGCTGCAGATGTGCACCACCATACGGGGGACCCTCCTCCAATCCCCCATTAACGGGGGACCCTCCTCCAATCCCCCATTAACGGGGGACCCTCCTCCAATCCCCCATTAACTGGTGACCCTCCTCCAATCCCCCATTAACTGGTGACCCTCCTCCAATCCCCCCATTAACGGGGGACCCTCCTCCAATCCCCCCATTAACTGGTGACCCTCCTCCAATCCCCCATTAACGGGGGACCCTCCTCTAATCCCCCATTAACGGGGGACCCTCCTCCAATCCCCCATTAACTGGGGACCCTCCTCCAATCCCCCATTAACTGGGGACCCTCCTCCAATCCCCCATTAACGGGGGACCCTCCTCCAATCCCCCATTAACGGGGGACCCTCCTCCAATCCCCCATTAACTGGTGACCCTCCTCCAATCCCCCATTAACGGGGGACCCTCCTCCAATCCCCCATTAACGGGGGACCCTCCTCCAATCCCCCATTAACTGGTGACCCTCCTCCAATCCCCCAATAACAGGGGACCCTCCTCCAATCCCCCAATAACTGGTGACCCTCCTCCAATCCCCCATTAACTGGTGACCCTCCTCCAATCCCCCAATAACGGGGGACCCTCCTCCAATCCCCCAATAACTGGTGACCCTCCTCTAATCCCCCATTAACTGGTGACCCTCCTCTAATCCCCCATTAACTGGTGACCCTCCTCCAATCCCCCATTAACTGGTGACCCTCCTCCAATCCCCCAATAACGGGGGACCCTCCTCCAATCCCCCATTAACTGGTGACCCTCCTCTAATCCCCCATTAACTGGTGACCCTCCTCCAATCCCCCATTAACTGGTGACCCTCCTCCAATCCCCCATTAACTGGTGACCCTCCTCCAATCCCCCATTAACTGGTGACTCTCTTCCAATCCCCCATTAACCGGTGACCCTCCTCCAATCCCCCATTAACTGGTGACCCTCCTCCAATTCCCCATTAACAGGTGACCCTCCTCCAATCCCCCATTAACGGGTGACCCTCCTCCAATCCCCCATTAACTGGTGACCCTCCTCCAATCCCCCATTAACTGGTGACCCTCCTCCAATCCCCCATTAACTGGTGACCCTCCTCCAATCCCCCATTAACTGGTGACCCTCCTCCAATCCCCCATTAACTGGTGACCCTCCTCCAATCTCCCATTAACGGGTGACCCTCCTCCAATCCCCCAATTAACTTGTGACCCTCCTCCAATCCCCCATTAACTGGTGACCCTCTTCCAATCCCCCATTAACTGGTGACCCTCCTCCAATCCCCCATTAACGGTTGACCCTTCTCTATTCCCCCATTAACTTGTGACCCTCCTCAAATCCCCCATTAACTTGTGACCCTCCTCCAATCCCCCATTAACTGGTGACCCTCCTCCAATCCCCTATTAACTGGTGACCCTCCTCCAATCCCCCATTAACTGGTGACCCTCCTCCAATCCCCCATTAACTGGTGACCCTCCTCTAAACCCCCATTAACTGGTGACCCTCCTCCAATCCCCCATTCACTGGTGACCCTCCTCCAATCCCCCATTAACTGGTGACCCTCCTCCAATCCCCCATTTACTGGTGACCCTCCTCCAATCCCCCATTAACTGGTGACCCTCCTCCAATCCCCCATTAACTGGTGACCCTCCTCCAATCCCCCATTAACGGTTGACCCTTCTCTATTCCCCCATTAACTGGTGACCCTCCTCCAATCCCCCATTTACTGGTGACCCTCCTCCAATCCCCCATTCACTGGTGACGCTCCTCCAATCCCCCATTAACTGGTGACCCTCCTCCAATCCCCCATTAACTGGTGACCCTCCTCCAATCCCCCATTAACTGGTGACCCTCCTCCAATCCCCCATTAACGGTTGACCCTTCTCTATTCCCCCATTAACTTGTGACCCTCCTCAAATCCCCCATTAACTTGTGACCCTCCTCCAATCCCCCATTAACTGGTGACCCTCCTCCAATCCCCTATTAACTGGTGACCCTCCTCCAATCCCCCATTAACTGGTGACCCTCCTCCAATCCCCCATTAACTGGTGACCCTCCTCTAAACCCCCATTAACTGGTGACCCTCCTCCAATCCCCCATTAACTGGTGACCCTCCTCCAATCCCCCATTAACTGGTGACCCTCCTCCAATCCCCCATTAACTGGTGACCCTTTTCCAATCCCCCATTAACTGGTCACCCTCCTCCAATCCCCCATTAACTGGTGACCCTCCTCCAATCCCCCATTCACTGGTGACCCTCCTCCAATCCCCCATTAACTGGTGACCCTCCTCCAATCCCCCATTTACTGGTGACCCTCCTCCAATCCCCCATTAACTGGTGACCCTCCTCCAATCCCCCATTAACTGGTGACCCTCCTCCAATCCCCCATTAACTGGTGACCCTTTTCCAATCCCCCATTAACTGGTGACCCTCCTCCAATCCCCCATTAACTGGTGACCCTCCTCTAAACCCCCATTAACTGGTGACCCTCCTCCAATCCCCCATTAACTGGTGACCCTCCTCCAATCCCCCATTAACTGGTGACCCTCCTCCAATCCCCCATTAACTGGTGACCCTTTTCCAATCCCCCATTAACTGGTCACCCTCCTCCAATCCCCCATTAACTGGTGACCCTCCTCCAATCCCCCATTCACTGGTGACCCTCCTCCAATCCCCCATTAACTGGTGACCCTCCTCCAATCCCCCATTTACTGGTGACCCTCCTCCAATCCCCCATTAACTGGTGACCCTCCTCCAATCCCCCATTAACTGGTGACCCTCCTCCAATCCCCCATTAACTGGTGACCCTCCTCCAATCCCCCATTTACTGGTGACCCTCCTCCAATCCCCTATTAACTGGTGACCCTCCTCCAATCCCCCATTAACTGGTGACCCTTTTCCAATCCCCCATTAACTGGTGACCCTCCTCCAATCCCCCATTAACTGGTGACCCTCCTCCAATCCCCCATTAACTGGTGACCCTCCTCCAATCCCCCATTAACTGGTGACCCTTTTCCAATCCCCCATTCACTGGTGACCCTCCTCCAATCCCCCATTAACTGGTGACCCTCCTCCAATCCCCCATTTACTGGTGACCCTCCTCCAATCCCCCATTAACTGGTGACCCTCCTCCAATCCCCCATTAACTGGTGACCCTCCTCCAATCCCCCATTAACTGGTGACCCTTTTCCAATCCCCCATTAACTGGTGACCCTCCTCCAATCCCCCATTAACTGGTGACCCTCCTCAAATCCCCCATTTACGGGTGACCCTCCTCCAATCCCCTATTAACTGGTAACCCTCCTCCAATCCCCCATTAACTGGTGACCCTCCTCAAATCCCCCATTAACTGGTGACCCTCCTCCAATCCCCCATTAACTGGTGACCCTCCTCCAATCCCCCATTTACGGGTGACCCTCCTCCAATCCCCCATTAACTGGTAACCCTCCTCCAATCCCCCATTAACAAGTGACCCTCCTCCAATCCCCTATTAACTGGTGACCCTCCTCCAATCTCCCATTAACTGGTGACCCTCCTCCAATCCCCCATTAACTGGTAACCCTCCTCCAATCCCCCATTAACAAGTGACCCTCCTCCAATCCCCTATTAACTGGTGACCCTCCTCCAATCCCCCATTTACGGGTGACCCTCCTCCAATCCCCCATTAACTGGTAACCCTCCTCCAATCCCCCATTAACAAGTGACCCTCCTCCAATCCCCTATTAACTGGTGACCCTCCTCCAATCTCCCATTAACTGGTGACCCTCCTCCAATCCCCCATTAACTGGTGACCCTCCTCCAATCTCCCATTAACTGGTGACCCTCCTCCAATCCCCCATTAACTGGTGACCCTCCTCCAATCCCCCATTAACAAGTGACCCTCCTCCAATCCCCCATTAACTGGTGACCCTCCTCCAATCCCCTATTAACTGGTGACCCTCCTCCAATCTCCCATTAACTGGTGACCCTCCTCCAATCCCCTATTAACTGGTGACCTTCCTCCAATCCCCCATTAACTGGTGACCCTCCTCCAATCCCCCATTAACTGGTGACCCTCCTCCAATCCCCCATTTACTGGTGACCCTCCTCCAATCCCCCATTAACTGGTGACCCTCCTCCAATCTCCCATTAACTGGTGACCCTCCTCCAATCCCCCATTAACAAGTGACCCTCCTCCAATTCCGTATTAACTGGTGACCCTCCTCCAATCCCCTATTAACTGGTGACCTTCCTCCAATCTCCCATTAACTGGTGACCCTCCTCCAATCCCCTATTAACTGGTGACCCTCCTCCAATCTCCCATTAACTGGTGACCCTCCTCCAATCCCCCATTAACTGGTGACCCTCCTCCAATCCCCTATTAACTGGTGACCTTCCTCCAATCCCCCATTAACTGGTGACCCTCCTCCAATCTCCCATTAACTGGTGACCCTCCTCCAATCCCCCATTAACTGGTGACCTTCCTCCAATCCCCCATTAACTGGTGACCCTCCTCCAATCTCCCATTAACTGGTGACCCTCCTCCAATCCCCCATTAACTGGTGACCCTCCTCCAATCCCCCATTAACTGGTGACCCTCCTCCAATCCCCCATTAACTGGTGACCCTCCTCCAATCCCCCATTAACTGGTGACCCTCCTCCAATCCCCTATTAACTGGTGACCCTCCTCCAATCCCCCATTAACTGGTGACCCTCCTCCAATCCCCTATTAACTCGTGACCCTCCTCCAATCCCCTATTAACTGGTGACCCTCCTCCAATCCCCCATTAACTGGTGACCCTCCTCCAATCTCCCATTAACTGGTGACCCTCCTCCAATCTCCCATTAACTGGTGACCCTCCTCCAATCCCCCATTAACTGGTGACCCTCCTCCAATCCCCCATTAACTGGTGACCCTCCTCCAATCCCCCATTAACTGGTGACCCTCCTCCAATCCCCTATTAACTCGTGACCCTCCTCCAATCCCCCATTAACTGGTGACCCTCCTCCAATCTCCCATTAACTGGTGACCCTCCTCCAATCCCCCATTAACTGGTGACCCTCCTCCAATCTCCCATTAACTGGTGACCCTCCTCCAATCTCCCATTAACTGGTGACCCTCCTCCAATCCCCCATTAACTGGTGACCCTCCTCCAATCCCCCATTAACTGGTGACCCTCCTCCAATCCCCCATTAACTGGTGACCCTCCTCCAATCCCCCATTAACCGGTGACCCTCCTCCAATCCCCCATTAACTGGTGACCCTCCTCCAATCCCCCATTAACCGGTGACCCTCCTCCAATCCCCCATTAACTGGTGACCCTCCTCCAATCCCCTATTAACTGGTGACCCTCCTCCAATCCCCCATTAACTGGTGACCCTCCTCCAATCTCCCATTAACTGGTGACCCTCCTCCAATCTCCCATTAACTGGTGACCCTCCTCCAATCCCCCATTAACTGGTGACCCTCCTCCAATCCCCCATTAACTGGTGACCCTCCTCCAATCCCCCATTAACTGGTGACCCTCCTCCAATCCCCTATTAACTCGTGACCCTCCTCCAATCCCCCATTAACTGGTGACCCTCCTCCAATCTCCCATTAACTGGTGACCCTCCTCCAATCCCCTATTAACTCGTGACCCTCCTCCAATCCCCCATTAACTGGTGACCCTCCTCCAATCCCCTATTAACTCGTGACCCTCCTCCAATCCCCCATTAACTGGTGACCCTCCTCCAATCTCCCATTAACGGGTGACCCTCCTCCAATCCCCCATTAACTGGTGACCCTCCTCCAATCCCCCATTAACTGGTGACCCTCCTCCAATCCCCCATTAACTGGTGACCCTCCTCCAATCCCCCATTAACCGGTGACCCTCCTCCAATCCCCCATTAACTGGTGACCCTCCTCCAATCCCCCATTAACCGGTGACCCTCCTCCAATCCCCCATTAACTGGTGACCCTCCTCCAATCCCCTATTAACTGGTGACCCTCCTCCAATCCCCCATTAACTGGTGACCCTCCTCCAATCTCCCATTAACTGGTGACCCTCCTCCAATCTCCCATTAACTGGTGACCCTCCTCCAATCCCCCATTAACCGGTGACCCTCCTCCAATCCCCCATTAACTGGTGACCCTCCTCCAATCCCCTATTAACTGGTGACCCTCCTCCAATCCCCCATTAACTGGTGACCCTCCTCCAATCTCCCATTAACTGGTGACCCTCCTCCAATCCCCCATTAACTGGTGACCCTCCTCCAATCCCCCATTAACTGGTGACCCTCCTCCAATCCCCTATTAACTCGTGACCCTCCTCCAATCCCCCATTAACTGGTGACCCTCCTCCAATCTCCCATTAACTGGTGACCCTCCTCCAATCCCCTATTAACTCGTGACCCTCCTCCAATCCCCCATTAACTGGTGACCCTCCTCCAATCCCCTATTAACTCGTGACCCTCCTCCAATCCCCCATTAACTGGTGACCCTCCTCCAATCCCCCATTAACTGGTGACCCTCCTCCAATCCCCCATTAACTGGTGACCCTCCTCCAATCTCCCATTAACTGGTGACCCTCCTCCAATCCCCCATTAACTGGTGACCCTCCTCCAATCCCCCATTAACTGGTGACCCTCCTCCAATCCCCCATTAACTGGTGACCCTCCTCCAATCCCCCATTAACTGGTGACCCTCCTCCAATCCCCTATTAACTCGTGACCCTCCTCCAATCCCCCATTAACTGGTGACCCTCCTCCAATCTCCCATTAACTGGTGACCCTCCTCCAATCCCCCATTCACTGGTGACCGTCCTCCAATCCCCCATTAACTCGTGACCCTCCTCCAATCCCCCATTAACTGGTGACCCTCCTCCAATCCCCCATTAACTGGTGACCCTCCTCCAATCCCCTATTAACTGGTGACCCTCCTCCAATCCCATTAACTGGTGACCCTCCTCCAATCCCCCATTAACTGGTGACCCTCCTCCAATCCCCCATTCACTGGTGACCCTCCTCCAATCCCCCATTCACTGGTGACCGTCCTCCAATCCCCCATTAACTGGTGACCCTCCTCCAATCCCCCATTCACTGGTGACCCTCCTCCAATCCCCCATTAACTGGTGACCCTCCTCCAATACCCCATTAACTGGTGACCCTCCTCCAATCCCCCATTAACTGGTGACCCTCCTCCAATCCCCCATTAACTGGTGACCCTCCTCCAATCCCCCATTAACTGGTGACCCTCCTCCAATCCCCCATTAACTGGTGACCCTCCTCCAATCCCCCATTAACTGGTGACCCTCCTCCAATCTCCCATTAACTGGTGACCCTCCTCCAATCTCCCATTAACTGGTGACCCTCCTCCAATCCCCCATTAACTGGTGACCCTCCTCCAATCCCCCATTAACTGGTGACCCTCCTCCAATCCCCCATTAACTGGTGACCCTCCTCCAATTCCGTATTAACTGGTGACCCTCCTCCAATCCCCCATTAACTGGTAACCCTCCTCCAATCCCCCATTAACTGGTGACCCTCCTCCAATCCCCTATTAACTGGTGACCCTCCTCCAATCCCCCATTAACAAGTGACCCTCCTCCAATCCCCCATTAACTGGTAACCCTCCTCCAATCCCCCATTAACTGGTAACCCTCCTCCAATCCCCCATTAACAAGTGACCCTCCTCCAATCCCCCATTAACTGGTGACCCTCCTCCAATCCCCCATTAACTGGTGACCCTCCTCCAATCCCCTATTAACTGGTGACCCTCCTCCAATCCCCCATTAACTGGTGACCCTCCTCCAATCCCCTATTAACGGGGGACCCTCCTCCAATCCCCCATTAACAAGTGACCCTCCTCCAATCCCCCATTAACTGGTGACCCTCCTCCAATCCCCTATTAACTGGTGACCCTCCTCCAATTCCGTATTAACTGGTGACCCTCCTCCAATCCCCCATTAACTGGTGACCCTCCTCCAATCCCCCATTAACTGGTGACCCTCCTCCAATCCCATTAACTGGTGACCCTCCTCCAATCCCATTAACTGGTGACCCTCCTCCAATCCCCCATTAACTGGTGACCCTCCTCCAATCCCCTATTAACTGGTGACCCTCCTCCAATCCCCTATTAACTGGTGACCCTCCTCCAATCCCCCATTAACTGGTGACCCTCCTCCAATCCCCTATTAACTGGTGACCCTCCTCCAATCCCCTATTAACTGGTGACCCTCCTCCAATCCCCCATTAACTGGTGACCCTCCTCCAATCCCCTATTAACTGGTGACCCTCCTCCAATCCCATTAACTCGTGACCCTCCTCCAATCCCCCATTAACTGGTGACCCTCCTCCAATCCCCTATTAACTGGTGACCCTCCTCCAATCCCACATTAACTGGTGACCCTCCTCCAATCCCATTAACTGGTGACCCTCCTCCAATCCCATTAACTGGTGACCCTCCTCCAATCCCATTAACTCGTGACCCTCCTCCAATCCCCCATTAACTGGTGACCCTCCTCCAATCCCCTATTAACTGGTGACCCTCCTCCAATCCCACATTAACTGGTGACCCTCCTCCAATCCCATTAACTGGTGACCCTCCTCCAATCCCATTAACTGGTGACCCTCCTCCAATCCCCCATTTACGGGTGACCCTCCTCCAATCTCCCATTAACTGGTGACCCTCCTCCAATCCCCTATTAACTGGTGACCCTCCTCCAATCCCCTATTAACTGGTGACCCTCCTCCAATCCCCTATTAACTGGTGACCCTCCTCCAATCCCATTAACTCGTGACCCTCCTCCAATCCCCCATTAACTGGTGACCCTCCTCCAATCCCCTATTAACTGGTGACCCTCCTCCAATCCCGTATTAACTGGTGACCCTCCTCCAATCCCATTAACTCGTGACCCTCCTCCAATCCCCTATTAACTGGTGACCCTCCTCCAATCCCCCATTAACTGGTGACCCTCCTCCAATCCCATTAACTCGTGACCCTCCTCCAATCCCCCATTAACTGGTGACCCTCCTCCAATCCCCTATTAACTGGTGACCCTCCTCCAATCCCGTATTAACTGGTAACCCTCCTCCAATCCCATTAACTCGTGACCCTCCTCCAATCCCCTATTAACTGGTGACCCTCCTCCAATCCCCCATTAACTGGTGACCCTCCTCCAATCCCCCATTAACTGGTGACCCTCCTCCAATCCCCCATTAACTGGTGACCCTCCTCCAATCCCCCATTAACTGGTGACCCTCCTCCAATCCCCTATTAACTGGTGACCCTCCTCCAATCCCATTAACTCGTGACCCTCCTCCAATCCCCCATTAACTGGTGACCCTCCTCCAATCCCCTATTAACTGGTGACCCTCCTCCAATCCCACATTAACTGGTGACCCTCCTCCAATCCCATTAACTGGTGACCCTCCTCCAATCCCATTAACTGGTGACCCTCCTCCAATCCCACATTAACTGGTGACCCTCCTCCAATCCCATTAACTGGTGACCCTCCTCCAATCCCCTATTAACTGGTGACCCTCCTCCAATCCCCTATTAACTGGTGACCCTCCTCCAATCCCCTATTAACTGGTGACCCTCCTCCAATCCCCCATTAACTGGTGACCCTCCTCCAATCCCCTATTAACTGGTGACCCTCCTCCAATCCCCCATTAACTGGTAACCCTCCTCCAATCCCACATTAACTGGTGACCCTCCTCCAATCCCATTAACTGGTGACCCTCCTCCAATCCCATTAACTGGTGACCCTCCTCCAATCCCACATTAACTGGTGACCCTCCTCCAATCCCATTAACTGGTGACCCTCCTCCAATCCCCTATTAACTGGTGACCCTCCTCCAATCCCCTATTAACTGGTGACCCTCCTCCAATCCCACATTAACTGGTGACCCTCCTCCAATCTCCCATTAACTCGTGACCCTCCTCCAATCCCCCATTAACTGGTGACCCTCCTCCAATCCCCTATTAACTGGTGACCCTCCTCCAATCCCACATTAACTGGTGACCCTCCTCCAATCCCATTAACTGGTGACCCTCCTCCAATCCCCCATTAACTGGTGACCCTCCTCCAATCCCCCATTAACTGGTGACCCTCCTCCAATCCCCTATTAACTGGTGACCCTCCTCCAATCCCCTATTAACTGGTGACCCTCCTCCAATCCCATTAACTGGTGACCCTCCTCCAATCCCCCATTAACTGGTGACCCTCCTCCAATCCCCATTAACTGGTGACCCTCCTCCAATCCCCTATTAACTGGTGACCCTCCTCCAATCCCCCATTAACTGGTGACCCTCCTCCAATCCCCTATTAACTGGTGACCCTCCTCCAATCCCCTATTAACTGGTGACCCTCCTCCAATCCCCTATTAACTGGTGACCCTCCTCCAATCCCCTATTAACTGGTGACCCTCCTCCAATCCCCTATTAACTGGTGACCCTCCTCCAATCCCCCACTAACTGGTGACCCTCCTCCAATCCCACATTAACTGGTGACCCTCCTCCAATCCCCCATTAACTGGTGACCCTCCTCCAATCCCCCATTAACTGGTGACCCTCCTCCAATCCCCTATTAACTGGTGACCCTCCTCCAATCCCATTAACTGGTGACCCTCCTCCAATCCCCCATTAACTGGTGACCGTCCTCCAATCCCCCATTAACTGGTGACCCTCCTCCAATCCCCTATTAACTCGTGACCCTCCTCCAATCCCCCATTAACTGGTGACCCTCCTCCAATCCCCTATTAACTGGTGACCCTCCTCCAATCCCATTAACTGGTGACCCTCCTCCAATCCCCTATTAACTCGTGACCCTCCTCCAATCCCCCATTAACTGGTGACCGTCCTCCAATCCCCCATTAACTGGTGACCGTCCTCCAATCCCCCATTAACTGGTGACCCTCCTCCAATCCCCCATTTACGGGTGACCCTCCTCCAATCCCCCATTAACTGGTAACCCTCCTCCAATCCCCCATTAACAAGTGACCCTCCTCCAATCCCCTATTAACTGGTGACCCTCCTCCAATCTCCCATTAACTGGTGACCCTCCTCCAATCCCCCATTAACTGGTGACCCTCCTCCAATCCCCCATTCACTGGTGACCGTCCTCCAATCCCCCATTAACTGGTGACCCTCCTCCAATCCCCCATTAACTGGTGACCCTCCTCCAATCCCCCATTCACTGGTGACCGTCCTCCAATCCCCCATTAACTGGTGACCCTCCTCCAATCCCCCATTAACTGGTGACCCTCCTCCAATCCCCCATTAACTGGTGACCCTCCTCCAATCCCCCATTAACTGGTGACCCTCCTCCAATCCCCCATTAACTGGTGACCCTCCTCCAATCCCCCATTAACTGGTGACCCTCCTCCAATCCCCCATTAACTGGTGACCGTCCTCCAATCCCCCATTAACTGGTGACCCTCCTCCAATCCCCCATTCACTGGTGACCGTCCTCCAATCCCCTATTAACTGGTGACCGTCCTCCAATCCCCCATTAACTGGTGACCCTCCTCCAATCCCCCATTAACTGGTGACCCTCCTCCAATCCCCTATTAACTGGTGACCGTCCTCCAATCCCCCATTAACTGGTGACCCTCCTCCAATCCCCCATTCACTGGTGACCGTCCTCCAATCCCCCATTAACTGGTGACCCTCCTCCAATCCCCCATTCACTGGTGACCGTCCTCCAATCCCCCATTAACTGGTGACCGTCCTCCAATCCCCCATTAACTGGTGACCCTCCTCCAATCCCCCATTTACTGGTGACCCTCCTCCAATCCCCCATTTACTGGTGACCCTCCTCCAATCCCCCATTAACTGGTGACCGTCCTCCAATCCCCCATTAACTGGTGACCCTCCTCCAATCCCCCATTTACTGGTGACCCTCCTCCAATCCCCCATTTACTGGTGACCCTCCTCCAATCCCCTATTAACTGGTGACCCTCCTCCAATCCCCCATTAACAAGTGACCCTCCTCCAATCCCCCATTAACTGGTGACCCTCCTCCAATCCCCATTAACTCGTGACCCTCCTCCAATCCCTCATTAATTGGTGACGCTCCTCCAATCCCCTATTAACTGGTGACCCTCCTCCAATCCCCTATTAACTGGTGACCCTCCTCCAATCCCCCATTAACAAGTGACCCTCCTCCAATACCCCATTAACTGGTGACCCTCCTCCAATCCCCTATTAACTGGTGACCCTCCTCCAATCCCCCATTAACAAGTGACCCTCCTCCAATACCCCATTAACTGGTGACCCTCCTCCAATCCCCCATTAACTGGTGACCCTCCTCCAATCCCCCATTTACTGGTGACCCTCCTCCAATCCCCCATTTACTGGTGACCCTCCTCCAATCCCCTATTAACTGGTGACCCTCCTCCAATCCCCCATTAACAAGTGACCCTCCTCCAATCCCCCATTAACTGGTGACCCTCCTCCAATCCCCCATTAACTCGTGACCCTCCTCCAATCCCTCATTAATTGGTGACGCTCCTCCAATCCCCTATTAACTGGTGACCCTCCTCCAATCCCCTATTAACTGGTGACCCTCCTCCAATCCCCCATTAACAAGTGACCCTCCTCCAATACCCCATTAACTGGTGACCCTCCTCCAATCCCCTATTAACTGGTGACCCTCCTCCAATCCCCCATTAACAAGTGACCCTCCTCCAATACCCCATTAACTGGTGACCCTCCTCCAATCCCCCATTAACTGGTGACCCTCCTCCAATACCCCATTAACTGGTGACCCTCCTCCAATCCCCCATTAACTGGTGACCCTCCTCCAATCCCCCATTAACTGGTGACCCTCCTCCAATACCCCATTAACTGGTGACCCTCCTCCAATCCCCCATTAACAAGTGACCCTCCTCCAATCCCCTATTAACTGGTGACCCTCCTCCAATCCCCCATTAACAAGTGACCCTCCTCCAATACCCCATTAACTGGTGACCCTCCTCCAATCCCCCATTAACTGGTGACCCTCCTCCAATACCCCATTAACTGGTGACCCTCCTCCAATCCCCCATTAACTGGTGACCCTCCTCCAAACCCCTATTTACTGGTGCTCTTCCTCCAATCCGCGATTAACTGGTGACCCTCCTCCAATCCCCCATTTACTGGTGTCCCTCCCTCAATCCCCCACTTACGTGCCCCTTCCTCAATCCCCCTAGTTTCTGGTGCCCCTCCCTCAATCCCTCTTTTATTTGTGGCCCTCAATCCCCCATTTACTGGTGCCCCCCCTCAATCACCCATTTACTGGTGCCCCTCCCTCAATCCCCCATTTACTGGTGCCCCTCCCTCAATCCCCCCATTTACTGATCCCCCTCCCCCAATTCCCCCATTTAGGTGATGCCCCTCCCCCAATCCCTCCATTTACTGATGCCCCTCCCCCAAGCCCCCATTTACTGTTGCCCCTCCCCCAATCCCCCCATTTACTGATGCCCCTCCCTTGTACCCCATTTACTGTTGCTCCTCCCCCAATCCCCCATTTACTGATGCCCCTCCCTCGAACCCCATTTATTGTTGCCCCTCCCCCAATCCCCCCATTTACTGATGCCCCTCCCTCAATCCCCCATTTACTGTTGCCCCTCCCTCAATCCCCCATTTACTGGTGCCTTCCCCAATCCTCCCATTTACTGGTGCCTTCCTCAATTCCCCCATTTACTGGTGCCCCTCCCCCAATTCCCCCCATCTACTGGTGTCCTCCCCCAATCCCCCCATTTCATTGAATCACAGAAGGTTTAAGGCACAGCAAGAGGCCAATTGGCCCACTGTGTCTGTGCCAGCTGGAAAACGAGCCACTCATTCTAATCTCACCTTCCAGCATTTGGTCCATAGCCCTGCAGATTACGGCACTCGAGGTGCATATCCAGACTCCTTTTAAATGAGTTGAGGTATTCTGCCTCAACTATCCTTTCAGGCAGTGAGTTCCAGACCTCCACCAGGGATTCCATATGCCTTTTTAACTACCCGTCATGCTAGGCTCCCCCACTGCTCAGAATGAGGCACATTAATTTTGTCATGAACATTGACTTTATACTGTTACTGGAGTGAGGGGACGACTTGTTGCTGTGGCTGGAAAAGATATTTGCATATTAACCGACAGTGTTTGGAAGGACAAAGCGGCCATTCTCTGACATTCAACCCACAATGGCGTTTTGATCACCAGCCGTTGAAGGTGGGGGAGCTCGCATTCCTGGTTGACCGCGAAGATGGCCAAATGCACAAACGGACGTGGTCAAACGAGCTGGCCACATGACTAACTTGCTGGGCAACCTGAGTTTTTTTGAATTTGTCCAAACAATTTGGGCAGAAAGCAGTTTACTCCTGGACTGAGAAGATCTCTCCTGGCTGCTCCCATCTCTTTCTCACAAGCCTCTGAATCCACTGAAGACACATGAACCCCAAGAGAGAAAAGTCTCCTGCAGTGAACAAGGTTTAAGAAGAATACTAGGCCCCAACGAAAAGCAAGATCTACCTGCAAACGGGGATGCTAGAGTGAGCTTGAAGAACTGCAACAAAAACTCTTCAGATATTGCCTCAAACCTTTCCACTTTATTTTTCTTCTGCTCGTTTCTACTTCTATTTGCATGTGCGTATCATGGGGCAGCTAAATACACGGTGTGTTTAAAAATAAAACCCTGTTACAGTAAGGCCAGGTGAAGGCTGAAAGGCAACCCTAAACCTCTTTCTCACCTGGTCATAACGCAACTTATCGACCTGTCCTGCTACCTTCAGGGATGTGTGGACATTCACTCCAAGGTCCCTCACTTCCTCTACACCTCTTAGTATTCTTTCATTAATCGCCTTGTTTGGCCTCCCCAAATGCATCCCCTCACACTTCTCCGGGTTGAATTCCATTTGCCACTTTTCTGCCCATCTGACCAGTCCACCGATATCTTCCTCCAGCCTCCAGCTATCCTCCTGGCGATCAACCACATGACCAATTTTACATAGGTGTAATAAACCTGGATGGAACAAATTATGAGGGGAAAAGTTGCTTGCATACGTAACTCTTTCAATATATTGTGGATGGATGAACCAGCTTTGATTATTGATACTACAGCTACAATAAACAGAATATAGACACCAAGTGCCAGATTCGGGATCCGGTCTGACTTGGGTTGAAAGATATGAACCAGGTGCTTGGCTGAAGGATCGGGAAAATAAATTACTCTCCTGCTCTCGCGGAACCCAAAGTGAGCATCGGTGAATAGGTCGTTGCTGAGCAAGTGCCGCTTGATAGCACTGTCGATGACACCTTCCGTCGTTTTGCTGATGATCGAGAGTAGACTGATGGGGCGGTAACTGGCCGGGCTGGATTTGTCCTGCTTTTTTGTGGACAAGAGACAGCTGGGCAATTTTCCACATTGTCGCGTGGACGTCGGTTATCGCTGCAATGGAACAGCTTGGCTAGGGGGCGCGCGGCTCGTTCTGGAGCACACGTCCTCGGTACTGATGCCGGGATGTTGTCAGGGCCCATAGCCTGTGCGGTCTCCGGTGCCTTCAGTCGTTGCTTGATATCAGGCGGAGTGAATCGGATCGGCTGAAGCCTGGCATCTCCGACGCCGGGGCACTCTGAAGGAATCGATCATTCACCCGGCACTTCTGGCTGCAGATGCTTCAGCCTCGCCTTTCGCACTGACGTGTCTGGGCTCCCCCAATCTCTGAGGATGGGGATATTTGTGGAGCCACCTCCTCCGGTTAGTTGTGTTAAGGCGTCCGCCAACATTGATAAGTGGATGTGTCAGGACTGCAGAGCTTTGACCTGACGGTTGTGGGATGGCTTAGCTCTGTCTATCGCACGCTGTTGTTTAGCGCGCAGATAGTCCTGTGCTGTAGCTTCACCGGGTTGCCACCTCATTTTTCGGCATGCCTGGTGCTGCTCTTAGCAACGCCCTCCATCGCTCCCCATTGAACCAGGGTTGGCGGCGCCAGCTTGATGGCAACAAAGCAAGGCGTTGGAAGAGAAATTTTGCTCTTTTGAGTGTC